>NC_136357.1:27182500-27252500 GCF_037039965.1 Doryrhamphus excisus
CTTCGCCTTTTTATTGTTTTCTTCGCTTCTTTCACAGGAACTCCTGTTCAGCGTATGCGCCCTTAACGTCATCTCCACTATCGTTTGTGCCCTGGCGACGGCTATGTGCTGCATGCAAATTGTCTCCACCGATGTGCTGCAGATGGTGAGTGTGGACAATAATTTCATTGGGGGGGGGGGGGGGGGTGGTGGAAAAGAAAAAGAAAAAAAGAAAGAGTCTGAAGATCACTATCCTAGTTGGAATTGAATTATACAATAGGCTTCATATTCTCTGTGAAGATACGGCTGCAGAAGTCAGTCAAGGACGGGACTCGGTCGACCGGCCGTCTCGTCTTTTTTTTTCTCACGTTGAACAATTCCCATCATTTGGTTTACGGAGCAATGAAACTATGAGTAGGAAGAAGCAAAGCTTATTAAATCCTACCCCTCCATCTGGTACTTTTACAATCAGTAACTGTTACATTTGTTCACTTCCTGTTTTCCTAATATAAATGAAGTTTTTTTATTTTATTTTATTTTTTTTAATTAAAAAAAATTTAAAACAATTAAAAAATATATATATATTTTTTTAAATATTTTTTTTATTATTATTTTTGAAATTTTATTTATTAAAAAAAAAGTTCTACACCCATCGCGTGTGGAAGTGGTAATCTTTTGGCTTCGGGTTAGCTCACTAGAAGCGTGTGTCTCGAGTCCTTACAGCATCGGAGCCGTGCATGTGTTGTAAACAATGGTAATGGTAATGGTTTTATTTCATTTGAACATGCATCAGATTGCAATTGAATGCATCACATAATCAGTTCACAGTTCCACATGTCCGAAAGGAGTAGGAAGAAGCAAAGCTTATTAAATCCTACCCCTCCATCTGGTACTTTTACAATCAGTAACTGTTACATTTGTTCACTTCCTGTTTTCCTAATATAATTTTTTTTTTATTAAAATGTTTTTTATTTTTTATTTTTTTTTATTTAATTTCTTTTTAATTTTTTTTAATTAAAAAAAATTAAATTAAAAAAAAATAAATGTTTTTACTTTTTTTATTTTTTGTCACGTACCAAAGTACAAGGTGTATATATATATATATATATAGCACATCATGACTAGCATTTAACACAATACCAGGTTATTTTTGTATTGAAAAAATAATAAAATGGAGTGTTAAAAATATAAAAATATCTAAAAATATCTACAAATTTTTATTAATATCTAAAAAAAATCTAAAAATATTAAAAATAAATCAAAAATATTTATCAAAAATAAATAACAATAAATAATCATTTTTACGGCTGCACGGTGGACGAGTGGTTAGCACACAGACCTCACAGCTAGGAGACCTGAGTTTGATTCCAACCTCTCCGCGTGCGTGGGTTTTCTCCGGGTATTCCGGTTTCCTCCCACATTCAAAAAAAAACATGCTAGGTTAATTAGCGACTCCAAATTGTCCATAGGTATGAATGTGAGTGTGAATGGTTGTTTGTCTATATGTGCCCTGTGATTGGCTGGCCAACAGTCCGCCTCTCGCCCGAAGACAGCTGGGATAGGCTCCAGCACCACCGCCATTTTGTCTTCTCTCTGGGATACCGAGGGCATAGAAGAGGGAAAATCGGCAGCGGATGCGGCTGTGGGGGGACCAGCAAAGGGGGGCAAAGTTTTTTTGTTTTTTTTTTAATTGTAATGTCCTTTCATGATGTCTTTCAGTTTATGCCACACCGAACGAGAGCTCTGAATGCTGACTGTATGACCCCCCACGGAACCATCCTCCACCAAACACTCGACTTTGACGAGTTTATCCCCCCCATACCCCCACCGCCTTACTACCCCCCGGAGTACACCTGTACGCCCTCAATGGACGGACTGAGGTGAGGAGCTACATTTCATAAATAGCATACTCGTCACAAAAATGTATTATTTGAGTATCTAGGGTTCTGAGAGTCCCAATTCCCTGACAGGAAGTTACCCAGCATGCTTTGCAGGTTATGCATCAGTGTCAAATTGTATTGTTTTGCATGTCTATTTTGGAGCGTAAGCGTTTTGTTTTGATACTCTGATGCAGTTACGTCGTGTGTTACGCAATGTTACTTTTGGTTGCACCGTGAGTGAGTGAGGTGTTTGGTTTTTCTTAGGGGTGTACAGATGATTGCCACCATGGGCCCCATACTGAAAAACCAAAGGATTTGCGGACCACTTCTCCATAAAAAATTTTAAAAAACCATGAGACATTGTTAGCATTGTTAGCATTGTTGTTTTATCATTACACTTTTATTTATTTTTTTTACAAATATTTGAAGTTTTTCCTCATACAGTCTATCTTCTAATAATATTGTAATTTTATTGCCATCATTTAAAATTAAATTTAAATTAATTAATTTAAATAATAATTAATTTAATTGAATTAATTTAAAATTAAAAAATAAAAATAAAAATAAAACATTTTTTTTCCAAATGTAATGGATGGAAAAAAAATAATAGACATTTATAAACGACTAAAAAAAATTATCGAATATGTTTAGCCATGCAGATGGCGGAGCGGCGAGGTAACCAAGAGCGTTCCAAGAAGTCACATCTGCCCACCAATTACGCCGTGAATATAAACGAACAGGGGGTGGCATTTATCGGGATGCACCATGACATCATCATGCCATGATTGATTAGCGGGAAGTATTTCATGCCGTGCCACATTTTAGACGGGAATAGCGTTGCCATGGAAAAGATAGCATGACGTGCATGAGTGGAATATCCTGGTCATTTAGACTGATATCCTTTCCAGAGGCCTGCACTTGGACTTTCCTCACTCTCCCTTCAGTGCTATTTACGGCGTGCCCATCAACAGCCCTGGGACGCTGTACCCGACTGACCTGCCCCCGCCGTACGAGTCTGTGGTGGGGCAGACCCCAGCAAGTCAGGTGAGGTGATTTTTAAAGGTAGGCACCCGTTTTTGGGTGCAGTTTTAACCTTTATGTTTGTGTTCTTGCTGAAGATGTATAAATGCATGGTGTAATAGTGCCCCCTATTGACGGATAGTGGCGTTGCTGATTTAAAACCAAGCATAAAAACAACTCACCCAGGGCTCTCTGACATCCTTTTAAAATATATTAAAGTTATTTAATTATTATAAAAATTATTTTTTGAATATTATTTAAAAAAAATAAAAATACCCAAAATATTACTCACGGTGAAACAAAACGAAATATATTAAAGTTATTTAATTATTATAAAAAATATTTTTTAAATATTATTTAAAAAATAAAAATACCCCCAAAATGTGAATGAAGACCATCTGCATATACATGGTCATTGAATAGGACAACATAATACTTACTCACGGTGCAACAAAACAAAATATATCAAAGTTATTTCATTATTATAAAAATTATTTTTTAAATATTATTTAAAAAATAAAAATACCCCCAAAATGTGAATGAAGTCCATCTGTATATACATGATCATCGAATAGGACCACATACTACTTACTCACGGTGCAACAAAACGAAATATATTAAAGTTATTTAAGTATTATAAAAATTATTTTTAAATATTATTTAAAAAACAAAAATACCCCCAAAATGTGAATGAAGACCATCTGTATGGTCATCGAATAGGACAACATACTACTTACTCACGGTGCAACAAAACAAAATATATTAAAGTTATTTAAGTATTATAAAAATTATTTTTTAAATATTATTTAAAAAACAAAAATACCCCCAAAATGTGAATGAAGACCATCTGTATGGTCATCGAATAGGACAACATACTACTTACTCACGGTGCAACAAAACAAAATATATTAAAGTTATTTAAGTATTATAAAAAATATTTTTAAAATATTATTTAAAAAATAAAAATACCCCCAAAATGTGAATGAAGACCATCTGTATGGTCATCGAATAGGACAACATACTACTTACTCACGGTGCAACAAAACAAAATATATTAAAGTTATTTAATTATTCTAAAAATTATTTTTAAAATATTATTTAAAAAATAAAAATACCCCCCAAAATGTGAATGAAGACCATCTGCATATACATGGTCATCAAATAGGACAACATACTAATTGCTCACGGTGCAACAAAACAAAATATATTAGTTATTTAATTATTATAAAAAATATTTTTAAAATATTATTTAAAAAATAAAAATACCCCCAAAATGTGAATGAAGACCATCTGTATATACATGGTCATCGAATAGGACCACATACTACTTACTCACGGTGCAACAAAACGAAATATATTAAAGTTATTTAATTATTATAAAAAAATTTAAATATTATTTAAAAAATAAAAATACCCAAAATATTACTTACGGTGCAACAAAACAAAATATATTAAAGTTGTTTCATTATTATAAAAAATATTTTTTTAATATTATTTAAAAAATAAAAATACCCCCAAAATGTGAATGAAGACCATCTGTATATACATGGTCATCGAATAGGACAACATAATACTTACTCACGGTGCAACAAAACAAAATATATTAAAGTTATTTAAGTATTCTAAAAAATGTTTTAAATATTATTTAAAAAATAAAAATACCCAAAATATTACTCACGGTGCAACAAAACAAAATATATTAAAGTTATTTAATTATTATAAAAATAAAAATACCCCCAAAATGTGAATGAAGACCATCTGTATAGTTATCGAATAGGACAACATACTACTTACTCACGGTGCAACAAAACGAAATATATTAAAGTTATTTAATTATTATTTTAAAAATGTTTTAAATATTATAAAAAAAATAAAAATACCAAAAATATTACTCACAGTGCAACAAAACAAAATATATTAAAGTTATTTAATTATTATAAAAAATATTTTTTAAATATTATTTTAAAAATAAAAATACCCCCAAAATGTGAATGAAGACCATCTGCATATACATGGTCATCGAATAGGACAACATACTAATTACTCACGGTGCAACAAAACAAAATATAGTAAAGTTATTTAATTATTATAAACATAAAAATACCCCCAAAATGTGAATGAAATCCATCTGTATATACACGGTCATCGAATAGGACAACATAATACTTACTCACGGTGCAACAAAACAAAATATATTAAAGTTATTTAAGTATTATAAAAAAATGTTTTAAATATTATTTAAAAAATAAAAATACCCAAAATATTACTCACGGTGCAACAAAACAAAATATATTAAAGTTATTTAATTATTATAAAAATAAAAATACCCCCAAAATGTGAATGAAGGCCATCTGTATATACATGGTCATCGAATAGGACAACATACTACTTACTCACGGTGCAACAAAATGAAATATATTAAAGTTATTTAATTATTCAAAAAAATATTTTTTAAATATATATTTTATATATATATATATATATATATAAAATATAAGTTTATAATATTTACATTTTATTCTAACACTATTTCCAGCGGTTTAAATTTAGACTTGGAAATGCCCTGGTCTAGTAACAGGTTTCTCCCAGCAGGTCACCACCAGCATGGAGCAACACGCCACTGAATCCAGTCTATGTGACAGAAACACGACGGCAGGACTGAGTACTCAGGGTAAGGATTTTTTTTTGGGACGCCATTTTTCTACTTCCAGACTACTGACGGCTTTGATGATTTTTTACTTTTGTTCAGCCTCAGTGGACAGCGCATCCCTGATGGTGTCTGAAGTTGCGGATCAGGACCACACGTGCTCCTCGGAGGACTTGTGTTCCCTGGAGGTCCAAGGCTCGGACTCCTCTCCTTACAGCACGCCCCACAACGCCCTCACGGATGGAAGCTGCACCAGTTTGGAGCTTTGCACACGTACCCGATGCCACCACGGGCTCTCGAACGCGGCTGCTCGCCCCAGCGACACGGGCTTCAGCGAGTCCTCACACACGCAGGAGTCTCTTGAACGCTCCCCGGATTGGTCCTCGGAAAACTATAGTAATCTGGACCAGGAGGATCCAGCAGATCACATGCGTGCATGTGAGGAACTCAGACCTTCGATGCATCTTTGTGACGAGCTCGCATCCGCCAAACATTTGCCGGAGGAGCCGCCAAAAGCTTCGCCGCATTCGCTCATTAAATCGCGAATGATGATGACCCGGAAGCTCCCGTTGGCCGTGGCACTCCCGCCGCCCCCTCAGCCTTGCTCCCCCACCTCAGTGGCCTCCTCCGGTGGAACTTCAGCCATCAGTCCCCTCGCTCCGTCTCCATCTCCGTCCCCTCCCAGCAGGCTACGAGGCCCCCGTTTGTGCTTCAGTGTTTGGTCCGCCTCGTCCTCCTCCTCCTCCTCCGTGCCACCGCCGCCTTCTACCTCGTCTCAAAGTGGATGTGGATGTTCACCCTCAGAGAAGCCGAGGGGGCTCCGTGCGGCCAGGAAGTACCGCAAACTGGCGCGTATTGTCCGCTCCAGCAGCGACCCTATTTCCTGCTCCTCCAACACAAGTATGTGAATTATTATTATTATTATTTTTCACATTTAAACAACCACTTTTCACTATAAGAACAATAATGAATGTTGTCTTCTTCTGCAGGGGAACATTGTGTCTCCAACTCGTCAGTTAATCCCTCAGCTGAAGATTCAGCTCATACTTCACCGGAGCAAGGTAAAATATTGTTAAAACATACGGGGTAATAACTATAAAAGCAATCTTCACTCGCTAAATGTACTGGAAAAAAAAGGCCAGTAAGGATAATTCATAATGCCGCCTACAGAGAACTGTTCATCTTCAAACAGCTAAAATAATACATAAGGCTAAAAATAGCCAATTAGCTAAAACTGTCATCCAATACAAATAAATGTGATCTCATTCACCACCAGTCGGTAATCATTTTAATAATCTTTGGGAATTTTGTTCTTATAATATTTTGACTTTATTCCTGTAATATTCCAACTTTTTCTACAAACTAATTTTCCAAATATTACAACTTTATTTGTGTGTTAAGTATTAATATGTATATTAATATAAAGTATTAATATTTATAATATTTATAATATTTATAATATTTATAATATTTATAATATTTATAATAATGTTAATATTAATTCTCGTAAAAATGACACATTTTTATTGTCGAATTACAGTTTTGTTGTTGTAATATTTTGACTTTATTCCTGTAATATTCAAACTTTTTCTCCAAACTAATTTTCCAAATATTACAACTTTATTTGTGTGTTGTTTCTCATAATGTTAAGACTTCAATATTTCAACTCTATGCTACTACAATGAAATCTCTTATTATTAATTAATATTTATATTAATACTAAGTATTAATATTAAGTATTAATATTTATAATATTTATAATATTTATAATATTTATAATATTTATAATATTTATAATATTTATAATAATTATAATATTTGTAATATTTATAATATTTGTAATATAACATGTAATAATAATATTAATATTAATTCTCATAGAAATGTAAACTTTTTATTGTCAGATTACAGTTTTGTTAGTATGTCATATTTTGACTTTATTCCTGTAATATTCAAACTTTTTCTGCGAAATAATTTTCCAAATATTACAACTTTATTTGTGTGTTGTTTCCCATAATGTTATGACTTTTCTTCAATATTTCAACTCTATGCTACTACAATGAAGTCTCTTATTATTAATTCATATGTATATTAATATTAGGTATTAATATTGATAATATTGATAATATTGATAATATTGATAATATTGATAATATTGATAATATTGATAATATTGATAATATTTATAAAATGTATAATATTTATAATATTTATAATATTAATATTAATATTAATTCACGTAAAAATGACACATTTTTAGTGTTGGATTACAGCTTTGTTCTCATAATATTTAGATTTTCGTGATCAGGAAAAAGCCGAAAGAAACAAACAAATGATGTTTTCCAATATTTGCTGTTGTTTCTCAGTTGCCTTGTTCAATGTTTTAAGAATGTGCCGGGGGCCACACTTTGGACACCCCCCAGCTCATGCTTTTATGGAGCTCAGAAAACATCATACAGTAAATCTTTTCGATGTTTTGATCGTCCACACCCGATTTTTAAGGACAAAAAACAACGATTGCATGTGAATGACAGGCCAAATTTTTTTTTTTTTTAAATACAAATAAATAAATAAATAAATAAAATTTTTGCAAAGTAGCATTTTTTTTTTTTTTTTTTGCTCAGCGCACATTTTGACCATTTCCCCTCTGTTTTCTTCTCAGAGCAATCGAGCACTTCAACACACGGAGCCAAACCCAGATGTGCCAAGAAGCAGCAAAAGGATGGCAAAAAAGCCGACCTCCATCTTAAAAGCAGATCCCAGCCATCGCAGACCCCCCACCGTGAGCCCCCGCAATCGCTGGCCGACCTTAAAATGTTTAAAGACACTAAAATATTAGTGGCCAAGTTCCTGGAGCATTCAAGCTGCAATTTACCGCCGGAAGTCCAGCAAGTCGTCAACAATATCAAGTGCGTCATCAAGTCTGATGAGAAACACATGGAGGAGGCCATCTTTAGCGCCAACGTCATCGATCAGGTAACCTCGCATCTTCCGGTATCCTTTGGGTGGTGACGCAATGTGGCTAATCACTGTGGCTAATGCTAACCTCATAGCTATGCCAACATTTCTGTTGGCATAGGGTTTTTTTTTTTTGCTAAAAAGTCAGATTGCGATTGTCGAGGATAGGAGTGTCCAAACTAGACCACATCGTGAAAAATTAAAATATTAATAAAAATATTAATAACTTTGATATTTTGGTAAGCAATGCTAAGAAGTTACATATACTTACATATACAATACTTTTTTTTAGAGGAAAAACAAATTTAAACAACACTAAACTCATCACACAGCAACTTAACAGCAAAGAAATATACAAATGTGTACCAATACATGTTCAAATTCCCATTATACATTATGCATGTGAGCAAAGCATTTCATTGGAAGACACGATGGGTGGATGGATGGATGCTTCTGCTGTCTCTGTCCACCAGAGGGAGGCTGACGTAATTGCAGTGCCCCTGGCAGGCGCCAATGAATGCGTTGCTCAACCCAATGCATTTAGGGAAAATTTTGAAGGAGTCTCAGGTACACCTTTTGAGGGTTAAGTTGCTGTGTGATGAGTTGAGTATTAATTAATTAAATTGTTTATTTAATTGCTAGGTAGCTTGAGCGTCAAACGTTAATGACAGCAACACAATGTAGACTGACGTGAAGATTGCGAAAGAGAAAACAGCCAGAAAAGCCCAGAGGGAGGCTGACGTAATTGCAGTGCCCCTGGCAGGCGCCAATGAATGCGTTGCTCAACCCAATGCATTTAGGGAAAATTTTGAAGGAGTCTCAGGTACACCTTTTGAGGGTTAAGTTGCTGTGTGATGAGTTGAGTATTAATTAATTTATTTATTTATTTAATTGCTAGGTAGCTTGAGCGTCAAACGTTAATGACAGCAACACAATGTAGACTGACGTGAAGATTGCGAAAGAGAAAACAGCCAGAAAAGCCCAGAGGGAGGCTGACGTAATTGCAGTGCCCCTGGCAGGCAACTATGAATGCGTTGCTCAGACCCAATGAATTATGGGAAAACTTTGAAGGAGTCTCAGGTACACCTTTTGAGGGTTAAGTTGCCGTGTGATGAGTTGAGTATTAATTAATTGTTTTGTTTATTTAATTGCTAGGTAGCTTGAGCGTCAAACGTTAATGACAGACACCAATTAATGCGTTGCTCAAACCCAATGAATTATGGGAAAACTTTGAAGGAGTCTCAGGTACACCTTTTGAGGGTTAAGTTGCTGTGTGATGAGTTGAGTATTAATTAATTAATTTGTTTATTTAATTGCTAGGTAGCTTGAGCGTCAAACGTTAATGACAGCAACACAATGTAGGCTGACGTGAAGATTGCGAAAGAGGAAACAGCCAAAACTATGAAGTGTCAGGTACACCTTTTGAGTGTTAAGTTGCTGTGTGATGAGTTGAGCATTAATTTATTTATTTAATTGCTAGGTAGCTAGGTACCTATGAATGCGTTGCTCATACCCAATGAATTATGGGAAAACTTTGAAGGAGTCTCAGGTACACCTTTTGAGGGTTAAGTTGTTGTGTGATGAGTTGAGCATTAATTTATTTATTTAATTGCTAGGTAGCTAGGTACCTATGAATGCGTTGCTCATACCCGATGAATTATGGGAAAACTTTGAAGGAGTCTCAGGTACACCTTTTGATGGTTAAGTTGCTGTGTGATGAGTTGAGCATTAATTAATCGATTTAATTTAATTTATGTAGTTATGCTTCTGCGCCGAACGGATGTGTTATGATGAAAATTTTGAAAATTGAATCAAAAAAAAATATTTCGACTCACAGGTGATGACCCAGCGCATCAACGGCAGTCCCAGGAAACGCGGCCAAGAGGATCTCCATCTTCAAAGCTGCGGCGCTTTGAGCTCGTCCCCGTCCCCTTCCATGCGCCGTCCCAAACACCTCCCACAAACCACCAGCACCTCTCCCAACGCCCTGGACTCCCCTTCCTTTGAACAAAGCCTCGAGTGCAGGGAAACTATTCTCTGACCCACGGACTCCACAAGGACCCGGGTCGAAGCTGTGAGGGGCATTCCAAAGTGCTCGTGCAATAAACGGCCAGGCGTTGCGACGTCACAGCAAAGGGAAACCATCTCCAGCTACATCCCCCCCCCCCCCCGTGCGCAGTCATCAGCAGAAATGGTAGCAAACCCCTGGCTATAGTGGCTTTGTTGTCATTGGAAAATATCATAGAATGTTTCTCCCCCTCAGGAGATTTTTTTTTATACTGACTTTCATGGGAATCAAACACAGGGACACACAAAGGATACTGGTCAGTCCTCCAGTGAAGAAAGGAATAAATATATTTCTATTAAAAATATCAATTGAAGACAACGGGTTTTACTCGCTATTGAATTTGTGCTAACTGATAGGCTCGTGAATATTTTGTGGTGCCACCTGTTGGAGAACCTTACAGACATTTTAACTTACCTCATTGTGTTACGTTTCTTATCAGTGTTCAATAAAATATGACTTTGTATCTTTCTTGAGTTATTGATCCGTGCAGGGATCGCCTTAAAAGCTTCATTAGTCCATGCTTAAAGACTAGATAGGATAGCTTTAGTCTGAAAAGCTAGAGAGAAAACGAGAGGTGTCCTCTCTAGTCATTGATCATTGTATAAGGACATCGAATTGATGAAAACTGGACTGATCTGAGCAAGCTTAATTTGTTCATGCTTAAATACTAGATAGGACAGCTTTAGTATGAAGAGCTAGAGACACGA
This sequence comes from Doryrhamphus excisus, assembly GCF_037039965.1. Classification (NCBI taxonomy): domain Eukaryota; kingdom Metazoa; phylum Chordata; class Actinopteri; order Syngnathiformes; family Syngnathidae; genus Doryrhamphus; species Doryrhamphus excisus. Next base: position 27,193,760 of record NC_136357.1, read on the forward strand.
CTATACGTGACCTAAGGGCATTGGATCAATCACAACTGGACTGCTTTGAGAATGCTTCAATTGTTCATGCTCAAGTACTAGATAGGACAGCTTTAGTATGAAGAGCTAGAGACACGACTATACGTGACCTAAGGGCATTGGATCAATCACAACTGGACTGCTTTGAGAATGCTTCAATTGTTCATGCTCAAGTACTAGATAGGACAGCTTGAGTCTAAAGAACCTGAGACACGACTATATGTGTCCTAAGGGCATTGGATCAATCACAACTGGACTGCTTTGAGAATGCTTCAATTGTTCATACTCAAGTACTAGATAGGACAGCTTGAGTCTAAAGGACCTGAGACACGACTATGCGTGACCTAAGGGCATTGGATCAATCACAACTGGACTGCTTTGAGAATGCTTCAATTGTTCATACTCAAGTACTAGATAGGACAGCTTGAGTCTAAAGAACCTGAGACACGACTATACGTGTCCTAAGGGCATTGGATCAATCACAACTGGACTGCTTTGAGAATGCTTCAATTGTTCATACTCAAGTACTAGATAGGACAGCTTGAGTCTAAAGAACCTGAGACACGACTATACGTGTCCTAAGGGCATTGGATCAATCACAACTGGACTGCTTTGAGAATGCTTCAATTGTTCATACTCAAGTACTAGATAGGACAGCTTGAGTCTAAAGAACCTGAGACACGACTATGCGTGACCTAAGGGCATTGGATCAATCACAACTGGACTGCTTTGAGAATGCTTCAATTGTTCATACTCAAGTACTAGATAGGACAGCTTGAGTCTAAAGAACCTGAGACACGACTATGCGTGTCCTAAGGGCATTGGATCAATCACAACTGGACTGCTTTGAGAATGCTTCAATTGTTCATACTCAAGTACTAGATAGGACAGCTCGAGTCTAAAGAACCTGAGACACGACTATACGTGTCCTAAGGGCATTGGATCAATCACAACTGGACTGCTTTGAGAATGCTTCAATTGTTCATGCTCAAATACTAGATAGGACAGCTCAAGCCTGAAGAGCTAGAGGTCACTGTTCGGACCAGAGCTGCCCTATCTGGTCTTTCAGCATAAACTAAGCACGCTTGCTTGGATCAGTCTAGTCACTAGGTCTTCAAACTACAGATATCCTATCTAGTCTTTTCGCATGAACTAATGAAGCTTTGAGCATGAACTCCCCAACCTTGCTCAGATCAGTCCAGTTGTGTTCAATTCAATGTCGTCAGGACACCGAAAGTCTTCTGTCTAACTCTTCGGACTAGAGCTGTCCTATCTAGTATTTGAGCATGACCTAATCAAGCTTGCTTGGATCATTTTTTTTGTAGCCTCTTCAAACTCAAGATGTCCTATCTAGTTTTATGTTCCTTTGTGCTGTTGTTTAATTGTATTTTTACTATGTGCCACAGGCCATCTAATGGCACCCAGGCCACACTCTGGGCACCACTTGTCTATAAACACCCATTTTGTCAAATTACAGGAGATTTTCTTTCCGTTTTAACAAAGAAATCCGGAAACGGAAACAAAGCAGACACTTTCAGTGATTGACTTTTATTTTGAAACCCCAAACCAGTTTGTGGTCAGAGACCGTTGCAGTCACTACCGGTAACTTGACACTACACGGACATCAGTGGGATGGGCGATCGATCCGATACCAAGTAAATACAAGAGCAGTGTTGGCCATACCGATACGGATACCGATTATCCCAGCAAAAAATGTAGTGGCTTTTTCACTTTTGATCGTGATTATAATCCTAATTAATCTTAATCTTATTTGTGAACAAATATAATATAAATTACAAAACAAAACAATTACACGATTCCCTGTTCTTGTAAGCCAACATACATATCTGAAAAAAACGTGATCTCATCAATATCCGCCGATCCGAGTGATATTGCCATTGATATCATCTCCATCGATGTTTGTTTCGATCCAAAATGCAAATGAAAGGCTGGGAGAGACAGCAGTGTGAAACAAAGCACGTATTCCGAAGGTTTGACCGGCTTTTAATTAGCTAATGTTTAAATGTACTTTTCGCACGACGGGGCAGCGTAATGGCCGCCGCCTGTTTTTGCATTTCAAGTCATTGTTGCTAGCTAATAAAAGGGACAGGGAGTGTTTGAATGTCAGCTAATGTTAGCAATCGAAGACGTTAAAAAATGGCGACACGAAACATTCTAGAATAAAAGGCGTTAGCCACCGCGAGCTAATGCTACATAGCTAGGAGTTAGCTAGGAGTTAGCTAGGTGTTAGCTAGGTGGTTTGCGCGTCCCCGCGTCCCCCCCCCCCGCGCCGCCACGGAGCCGTACGGGTCCGCTTCCACGTCTCCTCCGCGGAGCCGTGCACGCTGCCAGCTGGGCTAGGCCACGTCCTCCCAGGGCCGACGTTCATTGGGCGGACTGCGGGGGGAAGATGCCCAGTATGCGGAAGGAAGACGACGACGGGGTGTGAAGACCCAAAAAAAAAAAAGAGATGCGAGGACGTTTGATGAGCGTTTGCCCGCATACGCGCGACATGAACACTCACGCCGTGGAAATCCTCTCGTCGGGCCACAAGGTGAGCAACCCGGAGTGACACTTTTTTTTTTCAAAAGTCCCGTTCGGAAATGATCGGCTTCGGCGGAAACCGACGCGGAGGCCGCCTCCCTTCCTTCATTCTCATCTTCCTCATGGCGATTATCGCCATCCTGGCCTTCAACTACTGGACGGTATCCAGCAAACACGGACGCTTGCTGGACGAGCTGGCGGAGGTGCAGTCCCGGGTGAAGCGCACGGACGCGGCGAGGAGCCGGCTGGAGAAGCGGAACTCGGAGCTGATGGTGCAGGTGGACACGCACAGGAAGCAGATGGAGCAGAAGGATGGAGACTACGTCGTGCTGGAGGGGAAACTGCAGGCCCGAGACGCGCTCGTTAAAAAGTGCACGGACGAAAAGGTACTGCTATTCTCCCTGTTTTACAGCGAGGGGTGAGCAAACTGCGGCGCGGGGGCAACTTCCGGCCCGCCAAGCGTTTGAATCCGGCCCGCCAGTTGCTTTATAAGTATTTCAACTTTTTCCATACAAGCTGACAATGTGACTTGCAAGTCGGATGTCTTATTTAGTAAAAAATAAAATAAATAAAATTTTTATAGTTTATGTTTATAGTGCCACTTTTAGAGATAAAATTAGCCAAATAATTCAATGCCGACTGTTTGAATTCTAAAGCGTAAAAGAGTATGTGTGCTCTGTTTGTGTTAAATATACATATATACCCCCCCCCCCCGGACAATTTTGTTAACTCAACATGGCCCTCCCCTGTTTTAGAGTCTAAGTATTTCCACAACCGCAAGAGGCCCGTTTCCGCCACTGAAGGAAAACAAACATCCCAACTATAAGTCATAATTATGAGAATAAAAGTCACAAAAGTCATAAGTACTAGTTCAAAGTTGAAATTATGACATAAAAAGCCATAATTATGAGAAATCAATCTTCTCCATCCAACCCTGTCACACCAACTTCTCTCATGTCCCCCTCCACTAACATCCATAAACCTCCTCTTCGGTGTTCCTCTCTACGCCAGGGGTCTCAAACTCAATTTACCTGGGGGCCACTGGAGCTAGGGTCTGGGTGAGACTGGGCCACATCAGGTTTTCCAAAAAAAAAAAAAAACGCATTTATTAAAAACAGAAAAATATACAAAATATACATTTTCTACAATAAAAGCTCTGATAAAACATTCCACTGTTCTCAAATATCTTCATTTTTATTTTTCTGCACAAAATAAGGTGAAAAATAAATAAACAAATCAAGAATAAAGAAAATCAATCAGTAATAAATAAATATAATAATAATAATAATAATAAAAACTTAAGAAAGGGGTAGACAAATTATTTTTTTCATATTAAAATGAACAAAGCATTATTAGAGCCCTGTAGACATGACAAAACACGACTATAGTCACATTTATACTCTTTTTATTTACAACATATTGCGCAACTGCGGGGTCTTGAGACACATGCTAACTCGCAAACTAGAGAGCTAGCCACCTAAACGGTAGCCTTCAAGTTATTTCCTTTAAACTTAAATCGCCAAAAACTTACCACTTCCACACGGATAGTGAGGATAACTATTAACAGTTATTTAACCTTTAACATGAACATGAATCAAACGTAATATTTTTTTTTCTGGGTACATGATACCATACAGCATCCATATCAAACTTGCGCGGGCCGCACTAACATTAAACTTTCATATCAAGGCGGGGGGCCTCAAACTAGTGTCCTGCGGGCCACATCTTTTACATACTGGGCATGCCCCATTGACTATTCTGTTTGATTATAAGCGGCGCATGTAGACAAGAGATTGGAATATTCCTTTCCATGTATACCATTGTTTTCGGAGCCATACTTGTTCACCTGCTGGACCAGTACTTCTAGGCAGGTGAATAAAGAAAGATATTACTTCCTTGTTGGTGTACCGGGGATAAGTTTGTTTGTTAAAGGTGGGGGCACCTTTCATTGTTCCATGAGCTCAGTTGTTTTTACCTCGTATGTACACATGCGACGCTAATGTACTATCCCATGACTTAGTAGTCAAATATTTGCAAAACTACTGTATATACAGTAATAGATTAAAACACATTATTTTCCCTGTAACATGTATACAGTCCTCCCTCGTTTATCACAGTTAAGTGATTCTAGACTCAACAGTGATAAGTGAATTTCTGTCAAATAGGATAGTTTTAGTAAATATCATATTTTTTTATGATCTTATAAATACTTTTTGAACATTATTAGAGCCTTGTAAATATGAAGTAACACCCCTATAGTCACCTTTGTATTTGCATTACTTTCATTCGTTGTGCCACCACGGGAAACTTGTGCATTATTAGTTTTGTAGCGTTTAAAGCCGACATTACTCACCACTGAGTGTGGTGTTGCTTCAAATACGTGATGAGACCCGGCGGTGTTAAACTTCCCCGGTTCTGTGCCACCACGGGGAATCTTGTGCATTACTAGTTTTGTAGCGTTTAAAGCCGATATTAATCACCACTGAGCTTGGTGTCACTTCAAATACGCGATGAGGCCGATTCTGTTAAACTAGCCCGGTTCTGTGCCACCATGGGAAAGTTGTGCATTACTAGTTTTGTAGCGTTTAAAGCCGACATTACTCACCACTGAGTGTGGTGTTGCTTCAAATACGCGATGAGACCCGGCGGTGTTAAACTTCCCCGGTTCTGTGCCACCACAGGAAACTTGTGCATTACTAGTTTTGTAGCGTTTAAAGCCGACATTACTCACCACTGAGTGTGGTGTTGCTTCAAATACGTGATGAGACCCGGCGGTGTTAAACTTCCCCGGTTCTGTGCCACCACAGGAAACTTGTGCATTATTAGTTTTGTAGCGTTTAAAGCCGACATTACTCACCACTGAGTGTGGTGTCGCTTCAAATACGCGATGAGACCCGGCGGTGTTAAACTTCCCCGGTTCTGTGCCACCACGGGAAGCTTGTGCATTACTAGTTTTGTAGCGTTTAAAGCCGACATTACTCACCACTGAGTTTGGTGTCGCTTCAAATACGCGCTGAGGTCGGCGGTGTTAAACTTCCCCGGTTCTGTGCCACCACGGGAAACTTGTGCATTACTAGTTTTGTAGCGTTTAAAGCCGATATTAATCACCACTGAGTTTGGTGTCGCTTCAAATACGCGATGAGACCCGGCGGTGTTAAACTTCCCCGGTTCTGTGCCACCACGGGAAACTTGTGCATTACTAGTTTTGTAGCATTTAAAGCCGATATTAATCACCACTGAGTTTGGTGTCACTTCAAATACGCGATGAGGTCGGCGGTGTTAAACTAGCCCGGTTCTGTGCCACCACGGGAAACTTGTGCATTACTAGTTTTGTAGCGTTTAAAGCCGATATTAATCACCACTGAGTTTGGTGTCGCTTCAAATAAGCAATGAGGCCGATTCTGTTAAACTAGCCCGGTTCTGTGCATCACAGGAAACTTGTGCATTACCAGTTTTGTAGCTTCAGCATCTTACAATACCGTTTTCCTCCCTGTGTTTAGGCGAAGCTGCAGGGTGATGCTGCTGTCCAAATGAAGGAAATCCAGAGGCTGAAAGGTAAGATGTGCCTGACCAGTTTATTGTACCATTCTATGCTAAATAGAAAACTAAATTCATCACACAGCAACTTAACACCCAATTGATGATCATTTTCTACCGCTTTTCCTCACGTGGGTCGCAGGGTGGTGCTGGAGCCTATCCCTTCAGGCGAGCCAGCCAATCACAGGGCACATATAGACAAACAACCATTCACACTCACATTCATACCTATGGACAATTTGGAGTCGCTAATTAACCTAGCATGTTTTTTGGAACGTGGGAGGAAACCGGAGTACCCGGAGAAAATCGTACAAATAAAAATGGCAGAAATTGATAAAAATCATACATTTTACAGGAATGCAGTAAAAATATTAAATATTAAAATATAAATATATTATAAAATATAAAATTATAACATAATATTATAAAATATTATAAAATAAGATAAAATATTTAAAATAATATTATAAAATATAACTTTCAATAAATTTTTATGATCTTCATTCAATTCAATTTTACAGGAATGCAGTAAGAATATTAAATATTAAGAATATAACTTTATAAATATAATATTATAAAATATAAAATAATAATATAATATATTTAAAATAATAATATAATATAAAATAATATATTTAAAATAATAATATATTATAAAATATTCTAAAATAATATAATATAAAATATTTAAAATAATACAAGATTAAAAAATATTTAAAATAATATAATATTATAAAATTTAACTTTCAATTAGGGGAAAAAGGTTGTTTCTATCTTTTTCCGTTCTTTAGTAATCAGCAGTAAAACATGGATACTGTAGGTTTCAGGAAAATAATCAATTCTCACCAAAACAAAGAGGGGAAAAAAAATGCAGCTCAATTGTGTGTGTGTGTGTGCGCGCGTGTGTGCGTTTGTGCGTGTGTGCGCGCGCGTGTTAAAATTTCCTTTGCACAACACAGCGAGATGCACTTTTCACTTCCTGGTTGCGCTCTTCTAAAATGCATTTCTGCCACGTTGTGGCCATTTTTTCATCTGAAAACTACACCACACATGGTCTTTTCTATTGTGGAGTTGCATCATCACCTCTTTGTGCTTCTTGTGCAAAAAAAACCCTCAATGTTATTGTGTGTGTGTGTGTGTGTGTGTGTGTGTGCGCCAATAGAGCAGCTGAATGAGTTGAAGCAGGAGTTTATGAAGCAAGAAAGGGAGCTAAGCGAGGTGAAAGGCAACAGAACCACCTTGGAGAAAAAGCTGGAATATGAAAGGTGGGATCCAATGGCTTTCAATAATACATTTGGTGAAACCTGAATATTTTCATAATTTGATTTTGTTTTTCTTAATTATTCTTTGGCCATGACATGTCACGTCTGTGCATTAGCTTAAAGTGTGGTCATCAGATTGCACAGTTAAAAATGGAGTACGACGAATCAAAGAAGAGTCTGGAAGAAGCTGTGAAGCGACGACAGGTTGGTGTGTGTTTATATTCAAATGCAACTGAACTGATGTCCTTATTGGAATTATTATTATTTTTTTAATTTTTAGAATGCTGCTGACCGTGCAGCAGCGGCTGGAAGACATGCCGAGGGAGGCGCTGGTGTGCAGTTGACTGAAGAGCGCCACACGGTGGCCACCCACCATCATCGCGAGGGTCTAGATTTAAAAGGTATGATACCATACGGTAGCTGTGGTATATACACCAGGCAGCACAGGCAGGCTCATTATAATGAGGGGGGGTGTCTAAAGTGCAGTCCAGGGGCTATTTTGTGGTCCGCAGAAATAATTAAAAACAAAACTAAAAAAAAAGCAAACATGAAAAATCACAATAACAAATTAACTCAATTAACAGGGAACCTTCTGAAGAGGAAAAAAAGTTGCAATTTTAAGCAATTTTAAACTCATAATATTTTGAGGGGGCGGGAATGAATAAATAAATAAAAGAAATAAGTAAATATATATACTATATATATAATAATATAAATAAAATAAATAATATAATAATAATATATATAATAAAAATATTACAAAAATAAATAATTAAAAATATAAAAAAATATATAAAAATATTTTAACCTGTAATACGAGAAAGGAGTAAATGACATACTAGAAGCATGAACATTATAAAGCGTTGCTCATACATAAATAAGTAAATAATTAAATATATATATATAATTAAAATTAAATTATTAATATTAATAAAAATATTAATAAAATAAATAATTAAAAATATTTAAAAAAATATTTTAGCCTGTAATACGAGAAAGTAAATGACATACTAGTAGCATCAACATTATAAAGTGTTGCTCATACATAAATAAGTAAATAAATAAATATATATATATATATATATATATAATTAAAATTAAATTATTAATATTAATAAAAATATTAATAAAATAAATAATTAAAAATATTTTAAAAAATATTTTAGCCTGTAATACGAGAAAGAAGCAAATGACATACTAGTAGCATCAACATTATAAAGTGTCGCTCATACATAAATAAGTAAATAAATAAATAATTGAATATATATATATATATATATATATATATATATATATATATATATATATATACAATAATTAAAAGAAAATTATTAATATAATAAAAATATTAATAAAATAAATAATTAAAAATATTACATTTTAACCTGTAATACGAGAAAGAAGTAAATGACATACTACAAGCATGAACAAGATCAAGCGTCGCTCATACCAGTCAAAAGAGGGGGAAAATAAAATATATTGAACTCATTTTGGGCTTCAGAATAAATGTTACCATCGTTTTTAAAAACAAAAAAATCTTTTTAAAAAAAACATCCCGTCACAAGCTGGCTAATCTGCATTCCTTTCGTTCTCTGGCAGACGTCATGGGTAAGCCTGGCAGCGATGCTGGTATGCCCGGTATTGAAGACAGTGAGGTGGGAAAACTGGAAGAAGTGCAATTTGGTAAGTAATAATAATAATAATAATAATAACCATAATCCATTTTTTTATACCAAATTGCAATTAAGCCCTGCTTGACTTTGTCAACTTTTTTTTTTTCTGCAGAATTAAAAAAGCCAGCCATCACTCAGACGAAGCATGATGAAGTCCCAGATGCGGTTGTGGGCGCCGGCGCCGGACCTGGTGATGGTCCGGGGGGGCAGGGCTTAGCTCTTGACCAGCCCCGACTCCAGCAGGACGTAGCGGAAGGCCAGGCAGCCGTGATCGCCCCTCCGGCCAACAAGCGGATGGCGTTTGAAGAAGACAACAAAGCTGATATCAAAGCAGACGAGCTGGGTGAACAGCAGAGGCAACTTCGAGGTACGTAGTTAAAGTTGACGTCTATACATACATTTTCTGTACCGCTTATCCTCACGAGGGTGGCGGGCATGTTGGAGCCTATCCCAGGGTACGACCCTGGACTGGTCAAATTTAACAATATCGATTTTTACTCTTTTTTTTTTTTTTTTTTCCCATCAGTCGATGTTCAATGCAATTTTCCCTTTGGAATATTTTGACCTTATTCCCATAATATATGATAAAAAACGATTTTTTTTTTAAATTATAACTTTTTGTCCATGCATCCATCCAAAAAATAAAAAATAAATAAAAAAATAAAATAAAACTAAAATAAAAAAAATAAAATAAAACTAAAATATAACAAATATTCATTCATTCATTCATTCATTTTCTACCGCTTATCCTCACGAGAGTGGCGGGCATGTTGGAGCCTATCCCAGGGTACGACCCTGGACTGGTCAAATTTAACAATATCGATTTTTACTCTTTTTTTTTTTTTTTTTTTTTTTTTTTTTTTTCCATCAGTCGATGTTCAATGCAATTTTCCCTTTGGAATATTTTGACCTTATTCCCATAATATATGATAAAAAACGATTTTTTTTTAAAATTATAACTTTTTGTCCATGCATCCATCCAAAATATAAAAAATAAATAAAAAAAATAAAATAAAACTAAAATAAAAAAAAATAAAATAAAACTAAAATATAACAAATATTCATTCATTCATTCATTCATTCATTCATTCATTTTCTACCGCTTATCCTCACGAGAGTGGCGGGCATGTTGGAGCCTATCCCAGGGTACGACCCTGGACTGGTCAAATTTAACAATATCGATTTTTACTCTTTTTTTTTTTTTTTTTCTTTTTTTTTCCATCAGTCGATGTTCAATGCAATTTTCCCTTTGGAATATTTTGACCTTATTCCCATAATATATGATAAAAAACGATTTTTTTTAAAATTATAACTTTTTGTCCATGCATCCATCCAAAAAAAATAAATAAATAAAAAATAATAAAATAAAACTAAAATTAAAAAAATAAAATAAAACTAAAATATAACAAATATAAATAATTAAAATAAAATAAATCACTTAAATGCACAACGATGAGCCAATTCCAGAAACAATACAAGCAGTTGATGTTTGCTAAATACAAGGATGAAGAGTCTTGAACCAGTCATGATGTGCTATATATATCACTATATTGACACTTACTATGGTACACATTATGTTATTGAATGCTCATATCACCTCGTACTTCGGTACGTGACAAAAAATAAAAATTTAAAAAATAAAATAAAACTAAAATACAACAAAAATAAATAATTAAAATAAATATAAATCACTTAAATAAAAAACTAAAATAAAGCTAAAATAAATAATTAAAATAAAATAAATCACTTAAATTGTATTAGGAAAGCAGGAAGTGAACAAATGTATGTAATGAAATAATACCATTACCATTACCAATGTCTCACATAAGGATTGTGGATGATGTGCAAAATCAAAAAGTGCACATTTCTTTTAAAACCCAATGAATCACAGCCCTGTTTCTTTATTTTTTTTTTAGGTTTAAATCAAGCTATGCTAATATGCTAGCGCTTTGAAACAGGAGCTTGAAGCATCAACTTTTGGATGCCGGCTCCACGATAACAAAAAAAATAACAAAAAAAACCCTTTAAACAATATTAGGAAAGCAGGAAGTGAACAAATGTAACAGTTACTGATTGTAAAAGTACCAGCAACCTGGTATATAATCCCTGCAGCGTGTCCTAGGTCTGCCCTGGGGGCCTTTTCCCGGCTGGGCATGCCCGGAACACCTCATCAGGGAGGCGTCCGATTGATTATTTAATTAATTAAAAAAAAAATATATTTTTTTTTCCTATTTCGGCAGCCCCAGATGTCAAAGCTGAGGACGAGCACTTGAAAGGTATTCCTGCCCAGGTACCCAACCCCATTCAGCCGCACCGTGCCAAAGACCAGGTCCCAGCAGGGGCACGTCACCGTCACCAAAGTGAGTCGACCTCCACTTTTTTTTTTTTTTTAATGAAACGCTTTATTTTGAAGGGTTGAAAAGTGACAACATGATTATTATATTACCCGTAAAAACAGAGCTTTTATTGTTAGCCTTAGCCCCGGTGTGTCAGTACATAATCACGTGTCTGTGGTGGCCCGCAACAGATAAATTTGGCCCGCCACAGATAAAGTGTCGGTGCCCATTTCTTACTCAACCGGGGATGATTGCGTAGCTTGTCGTTGCACACTTCTTACCTTACACACATAGTACTTTAGTACTTTTGAGGTACATCATGATGGATCCATGGATTCCAGTCTTCTAGATCCCAAGTCTTCAGGATTAGACTTCTGGGGGGATCGGGGGGGGGGTCACAGGTTTTGAAGAGACGACCCCACGGCACTTCCCACAAGATCTTTCCTGCTTGCCTGGCTTCTGCTCCGCAACTTATTCCCGCTTCTTTCCAGTCTTTTATTTATTTTTTTGTGTTTACTTCACACTTTCCATTTTCCCTCTACATTCTTCTATTAACAACAAAACTTGGTTGCAGCTAATTTATGGCTAAATTCTAATATTTTCACGTCTCTTTTTACATAAGAACTGCAAGTCAGTGAGGAAACGGTAGCTTTTTCTTTGGCAGGAGCCAATCACAAGCTATCGTTGCATTCACAATGAGCTTGTCGACCCATTAGAACTCGCAGGAGGTCATATTATGTAAAAGTATAACAATATAATAGTCTGACTCACGGTGTCAATCTTGCAAAGAAAACTACATTCATCACACAGCAACTTAACACGCAATAGATGTTCATTTTCTACCGTTTTTTCCTCACGAGGGTCGCGGGGAGGGGGGTGCTGGAGCCTATCCCAGCTGTCTTCGGCCGAGAGGCGGGGTACACCGTGGACTGGTCGCCAGCCAATCACAGGGCACATATAGACAAACAACCATTCACACTCACATTCATACCTTATATGTAAAAGTATAACAATATAATAGTCTGACTCACGGTGTCATCTTGCAAAGAAAACTAAATTCATCACACAGCAACTTAACACCCAAACCATTAACACTCACATTCATACCTATGGACAATTTGGAGTCGCTAATTAACCTAGCATGTTTTTGGAATGTGGGAGGAAACCGGAGTACCCGCAGAAAACCCACGCATGCACAGAGAGAACATGCAAACTGAGGTCTGCGCGCTAACCACAATATACAAACTAATTTGAGTTCAAAATGAAAACACCAACTCTTAAAGGGGACCTATCGTGCTAATTTTGGGCCCTTTTTGTATTGAGTTGTGGACTCCCTATAGAGCAGCTACACACAATAACCCGCACAGTAAACTTTCTAGATCTTCCAGAATCGGCACCTATTACAGCTGCAGTTCTTTGGATTTCCACTCAAACTTAAATAGCCAAAAACTTACCACTTCCACACGGATAGGGAGGATAACTATTAAGTTATTTAACCTTTAACATGAACATGAATCAAACGTAATGATTTTTTTCTGGGTACATGATACCATATAGCATCCATATCAAACTTGCGTGGGCCGCACTAACATTAAACTTTCATATCAAGGCAGGGGCCTCAAGCTAGTCTCCGGTGGGCCACATTTGGCCCGTGGGCCGCGTGTTTGAGACCCCTGCCATACAGCATCCATATCAAACTTGCGCGGGCCGCACTAACATTAAACTTTCATATCAAGGCGGGGGGCCTCAAACTAGTGTCCTGCGGGCCACATTTGGCCCGCGGGCCGCGTGTTTGAGACCCCTGCCATACAGCATCCATATCAAACTTGCGCGGGCCGCACTAACATTAAACTTTCATATCAAGGCGGGGGCCTCAAGCTAGTGTCCTGCGGGCCACATTTGGCCCGCGGGCCGCGTGTTTGAGACCCCTGCCATACAGCATCCATATCAAACTTGCGCGGGCCGCACTAACATTAAACTTTCATATCAAGGCGGGGGCCTCAAGCTAGTGTCCGGCAGGCCACATTTGGCCCGCGGGCCGCGTGTTTGAGACCCCTGCCATACAGCATCCATATCAAACTTGCGCGGGCCGCACTAAGATTAAACTTTCATATCAAGGCGGGGGGCCTCAAACTAGTGTCCTGCGGGCCACATTTGGCCCGTGGGCCGCATGTTTGAGACCGAGCAAAAACGAGCAACCCCCCCCCCCCATCCTTTTCATCTTTTTTTATTCCTTCAGACATTCCTACTGTCCCTTCAATTGCCTTCGCTTTTCTCCTTTCCTGATGAGGCCCTTCTCTGCCTCCTGCAGGCCGGTTCTTTGATGAGATCGAGTCCCCCGTAGATCCGCAACATGGCTCTAAGCTAGCGGACTACAATGGGGACGATGGCAATGTGGGCGAGTACGAAGCCGACAAGCAGGCCGAGCTGGCCTACAATGAGGAAGAGGATGGTGATGGTGGGGAGGAAGACGTTCAAGGTGAGCCGGGCCTGATAGACGGGATCGCCTGTCCAGATATATACGTACATTCACCATTCCTCCAACCCCCCCCCCCATTCTGCTGTCACCCACATCCCTTCAGCCGTTAATAGAGTAGCTCACATTGCCATGACTTTGGTCCTTGAATGCATCGCCAAACATAAACAGCGCGTGATGTCGTCGTTCTGGGCTCAAAGCAGAACTGCAGTGCATGACGTCCGGAATGTGAAGCAAAGAACGGCGCGGTTAGCATTTAGCATCCTACACACGAATCCAGACCAAGGAACTCACGGTTTTGTGAATGAGCCACATGCCATGTACTACCTGTTCTTCTTTTTAGCTGTAGCACCAAAACATCTTACTCACATTTAGATGCATAGTTCAGTGTGTCTGTTCTCTCCTTGAAACATAGAAATTCACACCCATTTCTATTTTTTTTAACCAACAGAATTTGAGTCTTACAGTTTTATATAAAGTTTTAACATGATGCAAAATGTATTTATTTGGTGCCTTGGTTAACATTCTGTTCCCGTCCTTTGCCGGAATGTGATGCAAAGAACGGCACGGTTAGCATTTAGCATCCTACACACGAATCCAGACCAAGGAACTCACGGTTTTGTGAATGAGCCACATGCCATGTACTACCTGTTCTTCTTTTTAGCTGTAGCACCAAAACATCTTACTCACATTTAGATGCATAATTCAGTGTGTCTGTTCTCTCCTTGAAACATAGAAATTCACACCCATTTCTATTTTTTTTTAACCAACAGTATTTATTTTCAGTGTACAGTGGCGCCTTGGTTAACATTTAATCTGTTCCCGTCCTTTGCCGGAATGTGATGCAAAGAACGGCACGGTTAGCATTTAGCCTCCTACAGACGAATCCAGACCAAGGAACTCACGGTTTTGTGAATGAGCCACATGCCATGTACTACCTGTTCTTCTTTTTAGCTGTAGCACCAAAACATCTTACTCACATTTAGATGCATAGTTCAGTGTGTCTGTTCTCTGCTTGAAACATAGAAATTCACACCCATTTCTATTTTTTTTAACCAACAGAATTTGAGCCTTACAGTTTTATATAAAGTTTTAACATGATGCAAAATGTATTTATTTGGTGCCTTGGTTAACATTCTGTTCCCGTCCTTTGCCGGAATGTGATGCAAAGAACGGCACGGTTAGCATTTAGCATCCTACACACGAATCCAGACCAAGGAAGTCACGGTTTTGTGAATGAGCCACATGCCATGTACTACCTGTTCTTCTTTTTAGCTGTAGCACCAAAACATCTTACTCACATTTAGATGCATAGTTCAGTGTGTCTGTTCTCTCCTTGAAACATAGAAATTCACACCCATTTCTATTTTTTTTAACCAACAGAATTTATTTTCAGTGTACAGTGGCGCCTTGGTTAACATTTAATCTGTTCCCGTCCTTTGCCGGAATGTGATGCAAAGAACGGCACGGTTAGCATTTAGCCGTCTACACACGAATCCAGACCAAGGAAGTCACGGTTTTGTGAATGAGCCACATGCCATGTACTACCTGTTCTTCTTTTTAGCTGTAGCACCAAACATCTTCACACACATTTCTATTTTTTTTTACCAACAGAATTTGAGCCTTACAGTTTTATATAAAGTTTTAACATGCAAAATGTATTTATTTGGCGCCTTGGTTAACATTAATCTGTTCCCGTCCTTTGCCGTTTTTTTTTTTTTTTTTTTTTCATTCCAGATGATGACGATCGAGACATGCAGGGAGATCGGGCTGTGGATTACGGAAAGCGACGTCAAGTCATGGACGTTCTTTAAATGGGGAATTTTGTACAGCCGGATGCCACATTCAAACACATTTTTTTGTCTGCAACTCGGCTCTTCGGACTTCAATATGAATCAGAATTTACGGCTTGCATCCTTCATATCGTGGACATGTTTTTTTTTTTTTTTTTTTTCACTCCCCAACCGATAACTACTGATGTATTTGAATCATGTAACCTAACAATACAATGAAATAACTCCTAGGCTGATGTTTGATTTGGCCGTAAAAAGGTAAGCTAGGACAATGTATGGTGTTCTGGATACGGACTATTTTTGCTTTGCGATCGGGTGCTGCAGTTCATACCTGAGCTGAATTGATGTGACTTTTTTTTTTTTTTTCCTTCACTTAGAAATAAAACAACTCTTTTGAGATTTATCTTATCGAAGCGGCTAATTGGACGGTTGGACTTTTTTACCATAATGTTTGGACATAATGGTGTTTTGTGTTTACATGGGGGTGGATAGGCGTTTGAAATGCCAAGGATTTTACCTTTTTTTTTTTTTTTTTCCCAGAAGAGTGTTATTTTGTGTTTTGTAAATTGATATGCATGTGCCATGCCATTTGTCTTTGATCATACTGGAAAAAAACTTAACCAAAAACATCTCTATCTGTGAGATCCATCTAGTTTAACTACTAGTAGTACTGTAATAGTTAAACGCAGTGATTCCCAACATGGAAACATTTAATTTAAAAAAAAAAAAAAAAAAAAAAGCAGCATCCCAGTCATTTTGCATTAAGCCAGACAATTAAATGGAACCACTGAAACTAGTTTCCCCAGGGAGATAATATCTTATGGTAATGGTTTTATTTCGTTATTGAATTTTGAACATGCATCAGATCCTACCCCTTCATTTGGTACTTTTACAATCAGTAACTGTTATATTTGTTCACTTCCTGCTTTCCAAAATAGTTTTTTTTTAATGATATGACCATACAATAACATAATGGGTACCATAGTAAGTGTCAATATACTGATATATTTATAGCACATCATGACTGGTTCAAGACTCTTCATCCTTGTATTTAGCAAACATCAACTGCTTGTATTGTTTCTTGAATTTCAGTGAGTCCTTACTCAATCCATTCCATAGTTTGATTCCACATACTGAAATGCTGTGGCTTTTTTTTTAACGCCACATAACTTATGGCAGAGCTGTGCCAAAATGTATAAGATTGGGGGAAATTACATAACATTAGTCCCTATTGTATGACAGAAAAAGGTTGGGAAACACTGGTTTACAACATATAATCATACAGACTGGGGATGCTGATTTCAATAATATGACATTGATTTATTACAGGTATGTCCATTCATGGCACATTGAATGTAATTTGTTTTTATTAAAGGCTTTGCTTCGTGCTACTTATTAATTGGAATTATATTTTAGTTGTACAAAAGGAAAAAAAAAATGCAAGCATGATGATGATAATAATAATGGCTGCAGACTGGCTCGTGCGTGAGCACTAAGGGGGCGTGTCCGTGCCCCCATACGGGTATTTACCTTCCTGAGCCCGAGCAGAGGCGGGAAATGGCGCCTGGTAACAACGGTGTGTCATTACAGCGACGGCCATTGAGCAGATAAGGGAAAAACGTAGAAGACAGACAACAATCACTGCCTCTTCAGCGATGGCTCCCGGGTCGTGAGAAGCTATTTTTAAACCCAGCGAGGACCACCAGAGTGAGGTAAGTCGCGACGGTTCGCCTTGTTTTATGTAACGTTAGCTAACCGCCAGGCTAAATGTTTTTTTTTTCCCTCCCCGCCTGTGCACATCTGTTAGCCCCCGAGTGGTTGTTTTCACGGAAGCTAGCTGACTCGATGCTAATTATGCTAAGCTAAGCAACACAGCCACGGCCTTCGAAGGTAACGGTTGATTTCTGTTTTTTTATTTATTCCGACTACAGCGACGCGTGTACGGCGTCTTTCTACAACAACAACGACAACGCCCACCGGTACAACAATTACACTTTATATATATATCCGTGCGTCGCCGAGGAAAAGAAGCAGCAGTAAGCTAGCCGCAGTTAGCTTGCTGTGGGGAAAGCCGCCAGACACATTCCACAACTGAACTTTCCTGGCTGACGTTAGCCAGCTAATAATATTTACACTTCACTACAATAATTATTTTTAAGTACACTCAATGTAAAAAAAAAAAAAAACAGTCTCACTTTATATTCGTAACATGACTGGGGTTTATCGGTAGCGACATTGACGAGTTGATGCTGCACAACAGTTGTCAAACTTGTAAATAATACGACATGGCAGTCTAATCAAATAAATAAACGGCCAGTTTCTGATTAATATTAATGTTATTTCATGTAACTGTCGATGTCGCATTGGGTTGGGAGCAGCAGCAACCGTAGTAGTAGTAGTAATACTATCAAAATATTTATTAGCTTGATATGTGTTCATGAATCACATTCAGTTCAATAATAATGTTGTCTCTGCTTGCTAGTCGTGTAGCATGTTTATCTCTCAACATTTTGCTCACTGAAGCTAAGTTATCTAATTGCTTCATAATTGCACAAAATTGTTTTGTACTGTAATTTTCCAGGTGAGCGTGATTTGAGTTCATGTAACTTTGGCATTGGTGGATTTAAACGCTACTGTAAATACATGGAATAATACATTAATGGAATGGGGAATCGAACGTAGTGTTGGTGTGACCTGCATTTTCTTATTTCCCGCTCGCTTTACTCGCCCGCTGAGACGGCAGCAATTTGCTTGCTCCTCTATGCTCTGGAGGATATCCGATATCAGTTCCATGTATATTGTTGGGGTCTGACTGAATACAGCAGCCATGTTACCCGCAGTGGGTTTAAAAAAAAACTCTGTATTTGTGTATGGATGGGTAAAAAAAAGGGGGGGATGCACTTTTGGGGGGACATTTTGCTCAAAATCCACAACCCGTACATGAGACATGAACACACTTGTCGTTCTAAAGCGGGGGTCTCAAACTCAATTTACTTGGGGGCCACTGGAGCTTGGGTCTGGGTGAGACTGGGCCGCATCAGGTTTTCCAAAAAAAAAAAATATATATATATTTTTCTACACAAAATAAGATGAAAAATAAATAAACAAATCAAGAATAAAGAAAATAAATAAATATAATAATAATAACTTAAAAAACCACATATAGTTGGTGGGTAGACAAATTATTTTTTTCATATTAAAATGAACAAAGCATTATTAGAGCCCTGTAGACATGACAAAACACCACTATAGTCACATTTATACTTTTTTTATTTACAACATATTGCGCAACTGCAGGGGCTTGAGACGCATGCTAACTCGCAAACTGGAGAGCTAGCGACCTAAACGGTAGCCTTCAAGTTATTTCCTTAAACTTAAATCTCCAAAAACTTACCACTTCCACATGGATAGGGAGGATAACTATTAACAGTTATTTAACCTTTAACATGAACATTAATCAAACGTAATAATTTTTTCTGGGTACATGATACCATACAGAATCCATATCAAACTTGCGCGGGCCGCGCTAACATTAAACTTTCATATCAAGGCGGGGGCCTCAAACTAGTGTCCTGCGGGCCACATTTGGCCACATTTACTGTACCCATTGGTCTTCACCCAGCGGCTCCTATGGTTCCTAACTGTGAGATTCTGCATGGGGCCGCGTGTTTGAGACCCCTGTTCTAAAGATTAGCTAAGAATGCACGTAATGGGAACCACTGACGTGAACCATGGACGAGCTCGAGACCAGGTCCAAGGACTCGGTCCATGCACGGCAGAGGGTACACACACACACACATTAACAGTATTGTAGTCCGCACAGAGCTGTTCTTGTTCCATTACGACTTTTTTTCTCTTCATATTTTGACTTTATTTTCATAGAATTACAGCAGTTTTTTTAATATTTCATGAAATATTTTTTATATCTTAAAAAAAGTTCAACTTCTTTACCATACATTTTTATGATTTTTCTTCTCACGACCAGTCCACGGTGTACGCTGCCTCTCGTTAAAAGACAGCTGGGATAGGCTCCAGCATATAATATTTAAGTTTGTCATCAAAAATGTAATTTTTCTTTTGACATTTCAACGTTATGCTGCAAAAATTACATTATGTTACCTCGTTCTGTTAAGTTTTTATTGTTGGTTTACCAAAAATTTTTTTCGCCTTGTTTTAATATTTTTATGAGCAGCAGCAAAAAGTTTTTAAAGTTAAAGTTTTTCTTTAACAACCAAACAGGAAGTTATTGACTTATGGATGCATGTTTCTTTTTTTTGTGCAGCAGTAGACAAATTAATGATGTTTCCAGGGCTTTACTTGAAAAAAAAATGTAACTCTATACTACTAAAAGTACATTGTTTTCCTTATTGCAGGTTTATTCTTGTAAAATTACGACTTTTTTCTCTTCATATTTTGACTTTATTTTCATACAATTACAGCTGTTTTTTTTTTTAATATTTCATGAAATTTTTTTTATATCTAAAAAAAAAGTTCAACTTCTTTCCCATACATTTTTATGATTTTTTTCTTCCCACGACCAGTCCACGGTGTACGCTGCCTCTCGCAGGGTCATCAAAAATGTAATTTTTCTTTTGACATTTCAACTTTATGCTGCAAAAATTAGATTATGTTACCTTGTTGTTTTAACAATTTTTTTTCCCCGCCTAATATTTTTATGAGCAGCAGATCTTTTTGGCAGGCCACCACAAATGAATGACAATATGGGGAAATATTTAGTTTTTTTTATTTTTTCCTGTGTAAAATTTCTCACTATGTTATATACAAATTGTGTATATGTAAATTATGGGCTATCCACTTTGACACATATTACTTATTGCTTTATTGTCAAAGTAGCTGCTGGTGTTTTTTTTAACGTGTTCTTTTAATGGGTGTACAGTACAGCCTGTGGATATGTCCAGACACATTTTCAGTCTGCCGCTGTTACGCAAGCACGAGAGGCGGGAATGTGCTTACAATTAGTGTCCGCAGTGAACAGTTTTTTTACTCCAGCAGGGTGAATGAACACTCGGAAGGAACCTCTCTGTACTCCAAGGCAAGAAGTGTGCCCTTTTTGCAGTTAGGGCTAAAACCGTAAATGTTTGCTTTAAAATAACATTCCAGTCCATATTATTAAACTATGATGAATGTGTACAGTGGAAGATGTAGTGTTGTGTGTGTTTTTTTTTTTTTTTTTTAAAGCCACACGTGTGATGCAAGTGAAATGGGATGTTGAATACATCCAGATGTTTACAACAAGCTCGGCCACTACTGCCAAAATGTACTGTACCGTATATTCCCGCTATTTCACCCGTTACACTCTTTTAGCACATATATCGGTCACATGACTGGGGGGGTAAAAATTTTTTTTTTTTTCAAACAGCCTTACATGTGACTGCTAAAACGATGAGGCTGAGAATGCGTAAGGCGTCTCAGCAACCCATCCCCAGCCTGGCGCCCCGCCCATCCCGGACCAAGAGACGGCATTCGGACGTAGAAGAGGACGCTCCGACCAGCGGCAGGGGCCTGTTCTCAACCATCAAAAAGTTCATCAGGGGAAGTGCAGTCAAGGTAAAAACGCCTTCGTGAGAAGTCAGAAAGCCTAAATCGGGGGGGGGGTCTCAAACACGCGGCCCGCGGGCCAAATGTGGCCCGCAGGACACTAGTTTGAGGCCCCCGCCTTGATTATGAAAGTTTAATGTTAGTGCGGCCCGCGCAAGTTTGATATGGATGCCGTATGGTATCATATACCCAGAAAAAATTATGTTTGATTAATGTTCATGTTAAAGGTTAAATAACTGTTAATAGTTATCCTCTCTATCCGTGTGGAAGTGGTAAGTTTTTGGCTATTTAAGTTGAAAGGAAATAACTTGAAGGCTACCGTTTAGGTCGCTAGCTCTCCAGTTTGCGAGTTAGCATGGTTCTCAAGACCCTGCAGGTGCGCAATATGTTGTAAATAAAAAGAGTATAAATGTGACTATAGTCGTGTTTTGTCATGTCTACAGGGCTCTAATAATGCTTTGTAAATTTTAATCTGAAAAAAATAATTTGTCTACCCACCAACTATATGTGGTTTCTTAAGTTTTTATTATTTGCCGTTTTATTATTATTATTATATTTATTTATTACTGATTGATTGATCTTCTTGATTTGTTTATTTTTCATCTTATTTTGTGCAGAAAAATAAAAATTAAGATATTTGAGAACAGTGGAATGTTTTATCAGATCTTTTATTGTAGAAAATCGGAACAAAAGCACTGAAAAAGTTTGTATATTTTTCTGTTTTTAATAAATGCATTCGTTTTTTGGAAAACCTGATGCGGCCCAGCCTTGCCCAGACCCTAGCTCCAGTGGCCCCCAGGTAAATTGAGTTTGAGACCCCTGGCCTAAATTGACCCTTTTCTTTCAATGTATATTTTCATTTAGCGGTGTGATGTAATGGTTTCTTGGTCGAGAGTGTCATCTGAGAACTTTTGTTCTAATTTTAGGTTGCTCGCTCAGAGCTGCTGCATAGGAACAGGAGGTGGTATAGTAACATGTAGGAAAGCAAACATCTCCTCGTGTTCCCTTGCACCATGACAGCGTGTGTTCCTTTTTAATGTGGTTTCTATTTGTATCTATATAAGGTGGAACCTTGGTTAGCGTCATTACTTCATACCAGAAGGTGAACCGGACGTTAACCAAATAATACACAACATTTTAAGACCCGGGGATGTGGACGGTCACCCGATTGTTAGTAGAGCATCAAAATGAGAAATGTTGGTCCAATATCTGTGGAGAAGGCGTAAGAAAAGACCCAAGAAACATGGCAAATGCCAGGTGGCAACCGATGTGGTTGGTCTCCTGGCCAGGAGGAACCGACAAGGAACGTGAACATATGTTAACGAAAGCAATATATGTATCTTAGTGCTAAAATACGTTTTGTGGCTCCAAGCGTAATAATAAATCAATTGTTGACTTTGTTTTTGTTGTTGTTTCTTGTGTGTTTTGAATTTTGATGCTCTACTTGCAACCCACCGTGAGAAAGCACAAATACGTTCCTCGTTTGTAGCGGTGAATTGGTTCCACGCCTTACCACAATAAATGAAATTCCTCAATATAGCTTCCAATATTAATAAGCGGAATATTTTTGTTGTAGGAGCATCGAAAACTTGTTTTGACTTTCTAAATACAGTTTTTATTATTTATTATCAGAGCGCTATAGACATGAAATATTGTTTACAATGCATTGTGCAACTCTTATACTGCAACATAACAAGCTAGCGAGCTAACCCGTCGGCTTTGAATGTGTTTCTTCTACATGTAACAAACCGACACTTTACCACTTCCACACAGAATAGGAGGATGACTTTTTTTTGCTGACTTTATGCAGTGTTAAGGTAATGTAATTATATGCAAATGTGTATTTACTGCAGCCTCGTGACCAGAATAATGCATATCCCTTGTATTTAAATGTTTAAACTTATTATTATAATGATAATAGTAGATCATAGTTTACCACAAAACAACCATCACTTATTAACTCCTGAAAAACTGTGATCTAAGAAGGGAGCAACAAAACCTGAATTGGTCCTCTCAAGATTTCGATGGGGATTTTAACTGACTTGTCGCCCCGTTAAGGTGCAGCAGGACAACCCGGCCAAGAAGGCGCGTCTCCACTGCGATGTGGACAACAACTTAATCACCTCAACTCTGGACACCAACACTCCTCGCAAGGGCGTCAGTAGGGTTGGCAGGAAGGGCTCCGTCAATGGATGTGAGTAGCACAAATAGCGGTTTGTTTTATTTACTGTCCTGTCTGAATCGTATCGGCTGCTCCGCAGTGGCAACCAATCACGACAGGAGCAAGGAGAAGCCCAATGGCAGCCTGGAGGAAACAACGGCCGCCGAGGTGCCCGCCAGCCCCCCTCGGACAACTCTACTTGGGACCATCTTCTCTCCCGTTTTCAACTTCTTCTCACCAGCTAAGAACGGTAGCGAAAGATATCTGAATTGCGTTTTAATTGAATTTGCGCATGAATCCAACGTAAACAATTGAGTTCAAGATGATTTTAAGATATTTTTAATATTTAAGATATTTCCATTTATGAGCATGTGCATGTGACACATGGAAAAAGTTTGGGCACCCCCTCAACTGCATAAAGATACTGACTTGCGACCAATGACCGGGTTATGTATATCCCCACCCTCCCCTTTCACACAGCCTCTTCCGGCTCGGACTCCCCAGACCAAGCACTGGAGGCTGAGGAAATAGTGAAACAGCTGGAAATGGAGCAAACTGTCGAAACGGCCACCAGCACCATCACGTCTACACAGGAGCTATGCACCACCACAAGCTTCTACTCCAGCGTATCCCAGCTGCCGCCATTGCGGCTTCCTCACATGCCCGACGTTTGCTCCACACCAGAGGAGGATGACATTGACGCTAATGCTGATCTACCACCCCTCACTGGTATGTAACTATATCGATGCAATCAGAAAATAGCACCTTGAAATGAAATAATATGACTTTTTTTTTTTTTTTTATGGTCTCAGCTCCGGGCTCAAGTCCAGAAATGGCGTACATGACCTCCCCTCCCACTGCTGTACCACCAGAAGCATCCTACGAGGAAGAATGGGAAGTCTTTGACCCGTAAGTCAGGGGCTCAAGCTAGCTAGCTTGTACAGCTGCACTCGCTCACGTTGAGCTACTACTACTGAAGCTGTTGGTTAGATGAATATTGGCGCGTTGCAGGAAATATGACTGCGCTCATGAGGTCACGAGAGTCTTGTGGCTGTAGTGCGCCTCCACAATCCCGGTGTATGTGCACCACTGTGGAAGCCTGCAACCAGCCTCTGCCTGATGCACTTGTGTGTTAATGCACCCTGCCATATATGTAAACCAGGGATGTCAAAAGTGTGTTTTTGTGGACCACAGTGGAACACAGTGTGTTTCGAAGCTCAAGTCATTTTGAAATCCGATACCAAAATGGTGTAAGAAAGGTGTCTGCAAGCCAGACATTGCCCAAATTTCACTACCAAATTTAAAAACCCTTCCAGTATGATTGCCATTCTAAAGGAACTCTACATACAAATAACCACACAATGTCATTTTCAATGCTTTCCAGGTATTTCTTCATCAAGCACGTCCCGCCGTTAACTGAAGAGCAGCTCACTCGGAAACCAGCCTTACCATTAAAGACTCGTAGCACACCTGAATTCTCTCTGGTCCTCGATCTGGTCAGTCTCAAAGAGTGCGAGAAATGATTCATTCTGCAGTTTATGTAGTTTATGAAAAAAAAAAATATATGTTTCCCATTTATTTTCCAGGATGAAACGTTGGTCCACTGCAGTTTAAACGAGCTGGAGGATGCAGCACTTACCTTCCCTGTGCTCTTTCAGGATGTCATTTACCAGGTAAGTGATATATATATTATGGCCACTAGAGGGCGATAAAGCATTTACAAAGGATTTGCATTTGTGCTCACTCAAATGAGCATTAATCCTGTAAAACACAAAAAAGTTGATTTTGAATATTAAAGAATAATTTAATTAAAATAGCAACTTTAGCAAATAGCGACTTATTTGGAAAATAAAACATTCAATGAACATTATAGTTGGTCATGTGCAGTTATAAGTATTGTTTGCCCAAAAAGTGTCATTCATTCATTCATTTTCTACCGCTTTTTCCTCACGAGGGTCGCGGGGGGTGCTGGAGCCTATCCCAGCTGTCTTTGGGCGAGAGGCGGGGTACATCCTGGACTGGTCGCCAGCCAATCACAGGGCACATATAGACAAACAACCATTCACACTCACATTCATACCTGTGGCCAATTAACCTAATGTTTTTGGAATGTGGGAGGAAACCGGAGTACCCGAAGAAAACCCACGCATGCACGGTGGCGAACATGCAAACTCCACACAGAGATGGACGAGGGTGGAATTGAACCCTGGTCTCCTAGCTGTGAGGTCTGCGCGCTAACCACTATACCGCCGTGCTGCCCCCACATTAGTCCAGAGTTTGACTGTAAAAACTGAAATAAATAAAAAATAGTGTAAAAAATTAGTACAAATAAGAAAAGAACACACAAAAACTACAAATAATTCACCTCGTAGATGTTGGTAAAGGAGCCCTATGATGCAGAAATAGACTTTTTTTTTTTTTTTGACTCATTTCCGTTTTTATAGAAATGTTGGAATACGTCGGCATATTCGCACAAGAATATTGAACTAAGGGTTTATTTGCAGCGTGCAGTCTTTGCATAGCACTAAATAAATGGTTATATTGTGCTCTTTTGTTATGTCCAGGTATATGTGCGCTTGAGACCGTTTTTCCGAGAGTTCTTGGAACGCATGTCTCAAATCTACGAGGTAAATATATCTTGGGTGTTACCCATATTTTATTTTAATTCCTAACTATGTAGGATTTAACACAAATGTTTTTTTTTTTCTTCTTTTTCCTAGATTATCCTTTTTACAGCCTCTAAAAAGGTGTATGCAGACAAACTCCTCAACATCCTGGACCCGAAGAAGCAGCTAGTGAGGTGTGGCGTCTCTGCATGTTAGCAATAGTCGCGCAATGTGCGACAGCGGGTGCCTGAATTATTTATTTTTTCCTGTCTCCTTTTCTGTCATTCCTCACCGCAGACACAGGTTGTTTCGGGAGCATTGTGTCTGCGTCCAAGGAAACTACATCAAGGATCTTAACATTCTAGGCAGAGATCTGTCAAAGACTATCATCATTGACAATTCACCGCAAGCCTTTGCATACCAGGTGACCACGGACATAGAAATGACATCAGAAGGAAGCATGCACATGTTTATATATATATATATATATATATTGTTTTTCTTTAAGATAAGATATGCCTTTATTCGTCCCTCAGTGGGGAAATTTGCAGAGTACAGAATAAGTTAAGCAGTACAAAATACACAATATAGGAAAAATAAACAATATAAACAACCCAAGTATTAACAAAATCAACAGTTTTCTCCCAGAGTTATATACAGTGAAGAAAATAAGTATTTGAACACCCTGCTATTTTGCTATTTCTCCCACTTAGAAATCATGGAGGGGTCTGAAATTTTCATCGTAGGTGCATGTCCACTGTGAGAGAGATAAACTAAAAAGAAAAATCCAGAAATCACAATGCATGATTTTTTAACAATTTATTTGTGTGATACAGCTGCAAATAAGTATTTGAACACCTGTGTATCATCTAGAATTCTGACCCTGAAAGACCTGTTAGTCTGCCCATTAGAAGTCCACCTGCACTCCATGTATCATCCTGAATCAGATGCACCTGTTTGAGGTCGTTAGCTGCATAAAGACACCTGTCCACCCCATACAATCAGTAAGACTTTAACTTGTAACATGGCGAAGACCAAAGAGCTGTCCAAAGACACCAGAGACAAAATTGTACACCTCCACAAGGCTGGAAAGGGCTACGGAGCAATTACCAAGCAGCTTGGTGAAAAAAGGTCCACTGTTGGAGCTATCATTAGAAAATGGAAGAAGCTAAACATGACGGTCAATCTCAATCGGAGTGGAGCCCCATGCAAGATATCACCTCGTGGGGTCTCAATGATTCTAAGAAAGGTGAGGAATCAGCCCAGAACTACACGACAGGACTTGGTCAATGACCTGAAAAGAGCTGGGACCACCGTTTCCAAGGTTACTGTAGGTAATACACTAAGACGTCATGATGTGAAATCATGCATGGCACGAAAGGTTCCCCTGCTTAAACCAGCACATGTCAAGGCCCGTCTTAAGTTTGCATATGACCATTTGGATGATACAGAGGAGTCATGGGAGAAAGTTTTATGGTCAGATGAGACCAAAATAGAACTTTTTGGTCATAATTCCAATAAGCGTGTTTGGAGGAAGAAGAATGAAGAGTACAATCCGAAGAACACCATCCCTACTGTGAAGCATGGGGGTGGTAGCATCATGCTTTGGGGGTGTTTTTCTGCACATGGGACAGGACGAGTGCACTGCATTAAAGAGAGGATGACTGGGGCCGTGTATTGTGAGATTTTGGGGAACAACCTCCTTTTCTCTGTCAGAGCATTGAAGATGGGTCGTGGCTGGGTCTTCCAACACGACAACGACCCGAAGCACACAGCCAGGAAAACCAAGGAGTGGCTCCGTAAGAAGCATATCAAGGTTCTAGCATGGCCCAGCCAGTCTCCAGACCTGAACCCAATCGAAAATCTTTGGAGGGAGCTCAAACTCCGTGTTTCTCAGCGACAGCCCAGAAACCTGACTGATCTAGAGAAGATCTGTGTGGAGGAGTGGGCCAAGATCCCTCCTGCAGTGTGTGCAAACCTGGTGAAAAACTACAGGAAACGTTTGACCTCTGTAATAGCAAACAAAGGCTACTGTACCAAATATTAACATTCATTTTCTCAGGTGTTCAAATACTTATTTGCAGCTGTATCACACAAATAAATTGTTAAAAAATCATGCATTGTGATTTCTGGATTTTTCTTTTTAGTTTATCTCTCTCACAGTGGACATGCACCTACGATGAAAATTTCAGACCCCTCCATGATTTCTAAGTGGGAGAAATAGCAAAATAGCAGGGTGTTCAAATACTTATTTTCTTCACTGTATAATACAGTATGTAGATAATATGAAACGAGATATATGTATGTCTATACACTGAGATCTTGCTAGTGAGTTAATATGAGGCAGTATGGAAATACTCCACATAGAACTTAGTATATATTGCATTTAGAGCCCTTAATATTGCACACGATCAGATATCATTTATCATGTGGTTAATTGATTTAATGATTATTGTGACAGACGTATAAGAAGCATACGGCACATTGTACAATTTAAAATATAAATAAAAATGATAAAGTAATGATTAAAAGCTGAAAATGCTGATACTAATGAGTCGGGCTACCTTCAACTAACACATTTTTATAGTCCAGTCTGTGGCGTACTCTGCCGTTTTTACTGAAAATGTTTTGTTTTCATCATTTTTAAACCACATTTTAATATTTGGTTTTTAACCCTCGCAGCTGTCCAACGGTATTCCCATTGAGAGCTGGTTTATGGACAAGAACGACAGCGAGCTGCTGAAGTTGGTGCCCTTCTTGGAGAAGCTGGTTGAAATGGTACCGCGCCCCCCGCTTCTTTATCACCATGCCGTATAGCCGTGATTCTCAACTGGTGGATGACAAAGCAATCGTGTCATGACAACCGATGTCCTTGAATGCACCTCGCTCGCGTCTGAGCTATCTTATGCTTGTTATGTGTGGCGGGCCACCTGAGAAGTGGACCAGCTCACCGCTACAGCTCAGTTGTATTGTATGATTGGGGAAATTCCGCCCACAGTGGAGACTCGCAGGTACAGTTCATGCCCACTTTCATCCATCCCAAGCAGAGGGGTGGTCTACAGAAGAACTGAACCTTCTATCATTCATTCATTTTCTACCGCTTATCCTCGCGAGGGTCTTCCAGCGAGAGGCGGGGTACACAGCCAATCACAGGGCACATATAGACAAACAACCATTCACACTCACATTCATACCTATGGACAATTTGGGAGTCACTAATTAACCTAGCATGTTTTTGGAATGTGGGACGAAACCGGAGTACCCACGCATGCACGGGGAGAACACGCAAACTCCACACAGAGATGGCCGGGAGTGGGATTGAACTCGGGTCTCCTAGCTGTGAGGTCTGCGTGCCAACCACTTGCGCACCGTGCAGCCCCCCTCCTATTATTCATTCATTCATTTTCTACCGCTTTTTCCTCACGAGGGTCGCGGGGGGTGCCGGAGCCTATCCCAGCTGTCTTTGGGCGAGAGGCGGGGTACACCCTGGACTGGTGGCCAGCCAATCACAGGGCACATATAGACAAACAACCATTCACACTCACATTCATACCTATGGACAATTTGCTAATTGAGGAAACCCACGCATGCACGGGGGGGGAACATGCAAACTCCACACACAGACGGCCGAGAGTGGGATTGAACTCAGGTCTCCTAGCTGTGAGGTCTGCGTGCTAACCACTTGAACACCGTGCAGCCCCCCTCCTATTATTATTATTAAAAAAAAGGTATAGTTCTGAGCAGGACACAGGGGGTATAGAGAAAAACAAATTCCACAATCTGGGTTGCCGTGGGTTGATGGTGGGTCCCACAAACCAGTTGAGAATCACTGCCTTAGAGCATATAAAGCAGGGGTGGGCAAACTACGGCCCGGGGGCCACATCCAGCTCGCCAAGTGTTTGAATACGGCCCGCCCAATCTTTCCAAAGTGTTTCATTTAAACTCAACATACAACCTGGCATCATGGCCTGAGCCAACCTTTTGATGGTTTTATCAATTTCGTTTTTTGACATGGTCTGTTGTTTACAAAGTGCTCCTGAAAAAAGGGACACAAGCACATAATAATAATAATTATTAGATTATTATAATTATTATTAGAACTCTTATGATTATTATAATTATTATAGTAATGCTAATTATTATATTAATTATATATAATGTTATATTTGCATATTTTACATAATAATATAATTATTATTATTTTAATTTTATTGTAATTATTATAATATTTTAATATTTTAAAAATCTTTAAATATAAAATAATAAATAATAGCAGATTGCATGACAATTTTACAGATACAATAATACCAGGTGGACTGTTACGTGTAAAAATAGTCTGCCCCCCCCCCACCGTAAATTTTGTCATATCAGTGCGGCCCGCGAGTCAAAAAGTTTGCCCACCCCTGATATAAAGCATGTCTGGGTCTATTCCACGCGACTAAACTACTGATCGCTTCACAGAACGAAGATGTGCGTCCGCATGTTCGGGAGAGGTTCCGTCTTCACGACCTGTTGCCTCCGGATTGAACCCGAGTCTCTCAAACAGGGACAGCAAGGAAGGACTGAAAACCAAGTGTGTAAAAAAAAAAAAAAAAAAAAAAGCCTTTGCCATTGCTTCAATTTTGTTTTTATTTTTTTAACACTATCCATTCAAAAGAAGAAAAAAAAACATTTTCTGTGTGAATTTTTCTAAGAAGCCCAGATTTTTTTTTTTTTTTTTTTTTGACTCTCCAGTTGTGGAGCAGGACTCTGGTCTCCACACTAAAAGCAAGGCTTAGTGGATGTAAAATGAGGAACCCGAGGTGCTTGAACCCAACTTAACCTCTGGTGCTGAAGCCCGGTCGGCACTCCAGTCTCCACAGGAAAGGGACTGGCTTGTAAATCGATATGTGCATCTCGCTGTTCACTCCTGTTGTTGTTTTGCAAAACTGTAGCCTTTAAAGTCATATCCATTCCACGCTAGCTCAATCAACTTTTTGTTTTTTTTTTATGATTTTTAAAATGTTATCTTTGTATGTGGTGTTTTAGAAGGGGGGGGGGACTAACCGTAAGCCGGTCAAATCAATGCGAGCTCGGTCATGACTTGTTTAAGAATCTTCATAATGAGGGCATTCATGTTTTTGAAGTGCTTTGTGTCGACGTTAACAGTATTTGATTTGTCTGGAATCCAGTATTGTCTTTCACGCCTAATCAAGTTTTTTTTTTTGGGGGGGTGGGGGGGGGGCTTAATCAGAGACGCTTTATTTCTTGAGTTGTCATTCGATGGATGCACGATAATGTAGCATGAACCGGTGTCTTATGATATCTGGTTTAAAGCCTCAGCAAGTCTCTTTTTTTTCAAAAATGTAAAAAGGTTCTTTGAGCACTATTATTCCGCCGATACTTTTCATCACTGACATGCATTACAGTAAAGTCTCGTTATATCGATATCGGTTAAAACTAATTACTACTTATTACAATACTATTTTCATTTCCTGGCAAATTTCTAGTATTTTATGATATAATTAGCTCCGTTAGTACGATACACGGTTATTATGATAATCCGGTTACTACGATGCCCTTTTCATCTCCCGCCAGCCAATTTGGTCTGCTTATATCGATACAAAAGCAGCTTAAATCAATCTTTGCTTAAGGATTTCAATACCAAAAAAAAAGAACACGGCGAACGGCTGCTTCCAGTCAACTTTATTTTTCACACTTCCACCACCAGAGTGCAGCACACACAGCGGGAAAACACCCGTCCCTCGCGCCTACCCCTCCGGGTGGCAACACCTTCCTTATCGATAGTTCCGCTGTGAATTATGTCCCGGTAACCGGTAATCACTACAGCGTAAGTTTATTTTTATTTACTGTAGTACAAAATTTATTGTAGTACAAAAGCATGTTAGATACGCAATCCATGAACTCAAGGAGAAAATTACATGCCATATCAAAGATCCGCCCACTTTTAATTCGGCAGTTCGGCGCAGGATCGGATATATGGATAGTCCGGTTATATCGATATTTTTTCCGACTGCAGAGAATATCGATATAACGAGACTTTACTGTATATTTAGCATTTAGCAAGGAAAACAAATATCACAATGGCTTATCGGAGGAAGAACTCAAAATTATGAGAAAATCTGGCGTGAAATGTGAGTCATAAGTTGAAAATTGAAGTTGAAAAGTCGAAAATTTCGTAATTGTACCTTTTTTGTATCAAAGTTCTATTTGGTTAGATGGAGAGAGACAATCAGATCCCCCGCCCCCATTGCGGCACGTTTGTGTACTTCCGGAGATTTGATTTTTACCAGGAAATCATCACATATGGTCGCCATCAGTTCCGCACCTTTTTTTTTTTTCCCGCCATTTCCATCACGTTAGTATCGCTCGATTCAACTCTTATCGTACAACCGCAGCAAGGGCACAGTGGTCAATCCCGCGTACCGTTGCGCGCTCGTCCAGACGATGAATGTAAATCGTTTAAAAGTGGAAAAATCTCGGGTGTCTTTCCTTATTTTTTTTATGTTTTTTTATTATCCTCAACAACCTGAACAAGTAGACATTGGAGGATTTAAAGTGGAGGAAAAAAAAAAGACGTGCATGGAGACCCACCCACCCCCAGCCCCCAACGGTGGTGCCCTCAGCATCTGAGTGGTGAGTTAATGCGCATTACCCGTTTATTGTACACTCATTGTGGTTCAATGCAAGCAGACTCATGTTAAAAAAAAAATAAAAAAAAACATTTTGTATATTAGATTTTTAAAAAGGCATGTCATATGAAATTTTACATCATATCCCCCCCGCCCCCTTCTTCCTTCCCTCCTCGGAAAGTAATTGTTTAGTTTAGCACAATGTCAACAAACTTGTTCACTTCTTTAGCATGTAGTTTTAACGGGGGGAGCTTTTTTGCTACAGAAAAGAGTAACTGTCCATTTTTTTTTCTTCTCCACAGTATCTGTTAAGCCATTTTACTTGCAAGAAATATTTGTGCTCAAGATGTATTTAACAAAAAAAAAAAAAATGTTTTAAGACATCTTTGTAAACCGCCAAGCTATATACTGTTGTAAAGTGTATATAAAGTTACATTGAATTTCTGAAACAAAAAGTTTTAAAAGTGAATAACCTCTTCTGGACCCCTTTTTTTTTTGTTTTTATTTCACGGAATTATATATATCACTTCATTGACCCCCTTTTTGGAAGACTCTGTTCTGAATTCTGTTTGAGATTTCGATGACTTTACTGTGAAATAACGGTTAAATACTGCGACCACAGTGCAATATTACAGGCTTTTTAATTACAGCATTTTACTATGAAACAGTACTGTTGATGCGAAATCCTGAAATAATAAGTGTCCCAACGACACCCACAACGTCAAAGGCACCTTGCAGTCGCACCCACCCACCAGACAGAGAAGGGGGGAAGAAGTTGCACCATTATGAAAGGAGGAAAATACGGTAGGATGACGAGGATACAAAAACGCTACAGTGCTGCGGAACGGCGCGGTCGGAGTTGAAATCCATGTGAGTTACTTAATTTTTTTGTGTCCGACCTTGTAGGTTAATAAATCAAATTCTGATGAAGGTTTGAGGTTTTAAGTGTATAAAATAATTTGTGTGGAATTCGTTAGCTGCAATAAGCAAGAGATTACAGTCAAGTTATGTTTTTTTTTTTGTAGGGGTCATTATCTGATTTCCGGGCTGGAGCATAACTTTTTTTTCTCTAATATTCTTGCCATCAACTGGCAGAGTCCCAATGAATGACTTCTACCGCTTATCCTCGCGGGGGTGCTGGAGCCTATCCCAGCTGTCTTCGGCCAGCAGGACCACATCATCTCCAAAAAAAGCAGACAGAACCACCAAACCTGATGCCCTAAACGTCCTAGCTGCGCCTAGAAATGCTATCCATAAAAGTATTGAACAGAATCGGAACAGCATGATTATTTTTTTGATTAATTTTTGATTAATTCATGATTAATCAACCAATACTTTTGGTACTAGAGTCGTTTTTGGATTAAAAATCTTTAAAATTTCAGCCTTACAGCCACAAACTTTTTGTGTTTTGTTCATTTGGTCCCGTGATTAATCGAAACAAAACTATAATCTACCGCTTTTCCTCACTAGAGTCACAGGGGTGCTGGAGCCTATCCCAGCTGTCTTCGGCCAGTAGGACCACATCATCTCCAAAAAAAGCAGACAGAACCACCAAACCTGATGCCCTAAACGTCCTAGCTGCGCCTAGAAATGCTATCCATAATAGTATTGAACAGAATCGGAACGGCATGATGATTTTTTTTGATTAATTTTGTATTAATTCATGATTAATCAACCAATACTTTTGGTACTCGTGTCGTTTTTGGATTAAAAATCTTTAACATTTCAGCCTTACAGCCACAAACTTTTTGTTTTGTTCATTTGGTCCTGTGATTAATCGAAACAAAACGATAATCTACCGCTTTTCCTCACTAGGGTCACAGGGGTGCTGGAGCCTATCCCAGCTGTCTTTGGCCAGTAGGACCACATCATCTCCAAAAAAAGCAGACAGAACCACCAAACCCGATGCCCTAAACGTCCTAGCTGCGCCTAGAAATGCTATCCATAATAGTATTGAACAGAATCGGAACGGCATGATGAATTTTTTTGATTAATTTTGTATTAATTCATGATTAATCAACCAATACTTTTGGTACTCGAGTCGTTTTTGGATTAAAAATCTTTAAAATTTCAGCCTTACAGCCACAAACTTTTTGTGTTTTGTTCATTTGGTCCCGTGATTAATCGAAACAAAAAGATACCGATTAATGGAAAATAATCGTTAGTTTCATTAATTTTCCTCCCTAGGGTCACAGGGGTGCTGGAGCCTATCCCAGCTGTCCCACATCATCTCCAAAAAAAGCAGACAGAACCACCAAACCTGATGCCCTAAACGTCCTAACTGCGCCTAGAAATGCTGTCCATAAAAGTATTGAACAGAATCGGAACAGCATGATTAATTTTTTGGGATTAATTCATGATTAATCAATCAGGGAATGAATCAACCAATACTTTTGATACTAGAGTCGTTGTTTCTGGATTAAAAATCTTAAAAAATGTCAGCCTTACAGCCACAAACTTTTTGTGTTTTGTTCATTTGGTCCCGTGATTAATCGAAACAAAAGATACCGATTAATGGAAAATAATCGTTAGTTTCATTCATTTTCTACCGCTTTTCCTCACTGGGTTCACGGGGGTGCTGGAGCCTATCCCAGCTCTGTCTTCGCTTATCCTCGCGAGGGTCTTCCAGCGAGAGGCGGGGTACACAGCCAATCACAGGGCACATATAGACAAACAACCATTCACACTCACATTCATACCTATGGACAATTTGGAGTCGCTAATTAAGCTAGCATGTTTTTGGAATGTGGGAGGAAACCGGAGTACCCACGCATGCACGGGGAGAACACGCAAACTCCACACAGAGATGGCCGGGAGTGGGATTGAACTCGGGTCTCCTGGCTGTGAGGTCTGCGTGCCAACCACTTGTGCACCGTGCAGCCCCCCTCCTATTATTCATTCATTCATTTTCTACCGCTTTTTCCTCACGAGGGTCGCGGGGGGTGCCGGAGCCTATCCCAGCCTATCCCCCACACAAAACACTCCACACAGGGTGGGATTGAACTTGGGTCTCCTAACCGCTCGGCCGCCGTACATCCCATAAAATAAAGTTAATAACACCAACAATGCAAAATGAACTGTATCATCCATATGGATATTTGGATCCATCCGCCCCCCCGCCCCATGGCAGCATCCCCCTGAAGAGGTCAGGTCCTTCGGGTCCACGTCATGTCAGTCCTCCTTGCAGCCAGTCTGCTCTAATGTCTTTTGGCAGGACTCGGGTTTCAGACGGTCTGACTTCATTAAGATGACTCGTCAATAATTCACAAGCGGTATTACCAAATTCCGTCTGCTTTCCGCAGCCCTGGTTTCTCACCCCCCCCCCCCCGACAAGTTGACTCTGTGAGTTAATTACACAGCTCTCGGAGCGAGTGTGGAGTTACAAGCTCGGGCCACAGATCAGGGGGAAGAGGCCACAAGTCATGGAAGACCTCAGATGAACATCTCGTCATCTACAGGACGCAGCAACGTGGACACTTTTGGAAGAATGCGGGCTGTCTACACATTGTACATGCTGCTAGGTAAGTACAAGCACATGTATAGGACTATATGCTCTACTACAGGGGGTCTCAAATACGCGGTCCGCGGGCCAAATGTGGCCCGCAGGACACTAGTTTGAGGCCCCCGCCTTGATATGAAAGTTTGATATGGATGCTGTACGGTATCATGTACCCAGAAAAAATGATTACGTTTGATTAATGTTCATGTTAAAGGTTAAATAACTGTTAATAGTTATCCTCCCTATGCGTGTGGAAGTGGTAAGTTTTGGGCTATTAAAGTTGAAAGGAAATAACTTGAAGGCTACTGTTTAGGTCGCTAGCTCTCCAGTTTGCGAGTTAGCATGTGTCTCAAGACCCTGCAGTTGCGCAATATGTTGTAAATAAAAAAAAAAGTATACATTTGACTATAGTCGTGTTTTGTCATGTCTACAGGGCTCTAATAATGCTTTGTTCATTTTAATTTGAAAAAAAATTATTTGTCTACCCAGCAACTATATGTGGTTTCTTAAGTTTTTATTTTTGCCGTTTTATTATTATTATTATATTTATTTATTACTAATTGATTGATTTTCTTTATTCTTGATTAGTTTATTTATTTTTCATCTTATTTTGTGCAGAAAAAATAAAAAGTAAGATATTTGAGAACAGTGAAATGTTTTATCGGTCATTACTGCTGCCTAGCGACTGAAATACTACATATGCCTTGTATTTTAATACGTTTTGACTAATACTAGACCGTAGTCAAAAAAATTTAGGACAAAAAAAACTATATTAGGAAAGCAGGAAGTGAACAAATGTAACAGTTACTGATTGTAAAAGTACCAGATGAAGGGGTTGGATTTAATTAGGATTTAATAAGCTTTGCTTCTAGTGAGCTAACCCGAAGCCAAAAGATTACCACTTCCACACGCGATGGGGTTTTTGTTCACTCTATTACGTCTTCATGCAGTGTTAATGTAATGTAAGCTAATGGGTTTTTTTTGTCACTACTGCTGCGTAAAAAAAAAAATTAGAAAAAAAAAATTAAAAACCTTAAATTATATTAGGAAAGCAGGAAGTGAACAAATGTAACAGTTGCTGATTGTAAAAGTACCAGATGGAGGGGTAGGATTTAATAAGCTTTACTTCTAGTGAGCTAACCCGAAGCCAAAAGATTACCACTTCCACACGCGATGGGTTTTTTTTTTCACTCTATTACGTCTTCATGCAGTGTTAATGTAATGTAAGCTAATGTTTTTTGTCACTACTGCTGCCTAGCGACTGAAATACTACATATGCCTTGTATTTTAATACGTTTTGAGTAATACTAGACCATAGTCAAAAAAATTTAGGGCAAAAAAATGAAGAAAAAAAAATTAAAAAATCTAAACTATATTAGGAAAGCAGGAAGTGAACAAATGTAAAAGTTACTCATTGTAAAAGTACCAGATGGAGGGGTAGGATTTAATAAGCTTTGCTTCTAGTGAGCTAACCCGAAACCAAAAGATTACCACTTCCACACGCGATGGTTTTTTTTTTCCACTCTATTACGTCTTCATGCAGTGTTAATGTAATGTAAGCTAATGTTTTTTGGGGGGTTTTTTTTGACTGAAATACTACATATGCCTTGTATTTTAATACGTTTTGACTAATACTAGACCATAGTCAAAAAAATTTAGGACAAAAAAATGAAACAAAAAAAACTCAAAGTATATTAGGAAAGCAGGAAGTGAACAAATGTAACAGTTAGATTGTAAAAGTACCAGATGGAGGGGTATGATTTAATTAGGATTTAATAAGCTTTGCTTTTAGTGAGCTAACCCGAAGCCAAAAGATTACCACTTCCACACACGATGGTTTTTTTTTTCCACTCTATTACGTCTTCATGCAGTGTTAATGTAATGTAAGCTAATGTTTTTTTGTTTTTTTTTGACTGAAATACTACATATGACTTGTATTTTAATACATTTTGACTAATACTAGACCATAGTCAAAAAATTTAGGACAAAAAAATGAAACAAAAAAACCTTAAATTATATTAGGAAAGCAGGAAGTGAACAAATGTAACAGTTACTGATTGTAAAAGTACCAGATGAAGGGGTTGGATTTAATTAGGATTTAATAAGCTTTGCTTCTAGTGAGCTAACCCAAAGCCAAAAGATTACCACTTCCACACGCGATGGGGTTTTTGTTCACTCTATTACGTCTTCATGCAGTGTTAATGTAATGTAAGCTAATGTTTTTTTGTTTTTTTTGACTGAAATACTACATATGCTTTGTATTTTAATACGTTTTGACTAATACTAGACCATTGTCAAAAAAATGTACCGTTTTTTTCCATATTTGGCTCATGATTTTCTTTTTCTTTCCACAGGTATTATTAGCGATACCAAGCTAGTAAGCTCCCAACCGAAGCTAATCCAAAGAAAGACCATCAGGACTACCAGTTTAGAAGCAGACGTCCAGACGGCTATAAATCACGACTCGGGTTCGAACGCGTATTACGACGCTTTGACCGACTTCTTCTCTGTCTTCAAACCGTTACTTAGCGAAGACTTCATCCAAGAACTTCCCAAAACCTTAATCTGCATTTTATCAGAGAGGCACGATTGCGGAGCGGAAGCGGACCTCACAAGGACGGTAACTCAGGAATTGGGTAAACCGCTGCTTCTGTTCTTGTCATCTATGAGATCCCAGACTTGCACTCACTTGAACGATGGCGGCGATACGGAGTACAGCAGTTTAGTCAACGCCTACCTCAGGGTGGGGGAACCTGAGACCGCAACGCAGGGTGGACTCAAACACACGTTTTTAAGCATCATGGCCAGGTTGCCTCTTTTTGGGACTTTGGTGACGACTGTAAGCGGCGTGGTGGATGCAGCCGCCAAACACGTGTTCAACATGGTAGCGACGTTGATCCGAGTACCGATGGAGTACATTAAAATAGTATTACAGTTCGGAATAAGAATCCCAACACTTAACCAAAGAGAAAGCTGCGAGCAAGGTAACGTTATGTTCTATGTGATATTATATTTCTTAATATGATATCGAATATTTTTCATCACGTGTTTGTTTGTTTTTTTTTCATTTCAGGAGATCTCAAGCAACTTATAATGTGGTGAGAATCTCCGTCGTTTAGCTTAATTACAAATTCTGTGTGGGTGGGTTGTGGATGGTGCCCCGAGTGGTTAGCATGTCGAGGGTTTTCCGCCGGGTACTCATGTACCCACATTCCAAAAACATGCTAGGTTGATTAGCGACTCCAAATTGTCCATAGGTAGAGTAACAATGACTATAGGGGTGTTATTTCATGGCTAGAGGGCTCTGATACAAGGTTGTTAACAGGTATTTATACTGTAATGATGAAAATATGGCTGCACGGTGGACTAGTGGTTCGCACTTTGGACGAGTGGTTCGCACTTTGGACGAGTGGTTCGCACTTTGGACGAGTGGTTCGCACTTTGGACGAGTGGTTCGCACTTTGGACGAGTGGTTCGCACTTTGAACGAGTGGTTCGCACTCCGGAACGAGTGGTTCGCACTCCGGGACGAGTGGTTCGCACTCCGGGACGAGTGGTTCGCACTCCGGAACGAGTGGTTCGCACTCCGGAACGAGTGGTTCGCACTCCGGAACGAGTGGTTCGCACTCCGGAACGAGTGGTTCGCACTCCGGAACGAGTGGTTCGCACTCCGGAACGAGTGGTTCGCACTCCGGAACGAGTGGTTCGCACTCCGGGACGAGTGGTTCGCACTCCGGGACGAGTGGTTCGCACTCCGGGACGAGTGGTTCCCACTCCGGGACGAGTGGTTCCCACTCCGGGACGAGTGGTTCCCACTCCGGGACGAGTGGTTCCCACTCCGGGACGAGTGGTTCCCACTCCGGGACGAGTGGTTCCCACTCCGGGACGAGTGGTTCCCACTCCGGGACGAGTGGTTCCCACTCCGGGACGAGTGGTTCCCACTCCGGGACGAGTGGTTCCCACTCCGGGACGAGTGGTTCGCACTCCGGGACGAGTGGTTCGCACTCCGGGACGAGTGGTTCGCACTCCGGGACGAGTGGTTCGCACTCCGGGACGAGTGGTTCCCACTCCGGGACGAGTGGTTCCCACTCCGGGACGAGTGGTTCCCACTCCGGGACGAGTGGTTCCCACTCCGGGACGAGTGGTTCCCACTCCGGGACGAGTGGTTCCCACTCCGGGACGAGTGGTTCCCACTCCGGGACGAGTGGTTCCCACTCCGGGACGAGTGGTTCCCACTCCGGGACGAGTGGTTCCCACTCCGGGACGAGTGGTTCCCACTCCGGGACGAGTGGTTCCCACTCCGGGACGAGTGGTTCCCACTCCGGGACGAGTGGTTCCCACTCCGGGACGAGTGGTTCGCACTCCGGGACGAGTGGTTCGCACTCCGGGACGAGTGGTTCGCACTCCGGGACGAGTGGTTCGCACTCCGGGACGAGTGGTTCGCACTCCGGGACGAGTGGTTCGCACTCCGGGACGAGTGGTTCGCACTCCGGGACGAGTGGTTCGCACTCCGGGACGAGTGGTTCGCACTCCGGGACGAGTGGTTCGCACTCCGGGACGAGTGGTTATCCTCCCTATCCGTGTGGAAGTGGTAAGTTTTTGGCTATTTAAGTTTAAAGGAAATAACTTGAAGGCTTACCGTTTAGGTCGCTAGCTCTCTAGTTTGCGAGTTGAAATCTTTGCCAAAGATTTCTTTCAATAAAATTATGCTTTTTTTTTCTAGATATCCTTCCATTATTCATGAACTTTTATTCAATGTGTCCTTTTTTTTAGGGGAATGAACCACAATGTGAGCTGGTCCTTCACCAACTCAATCACTGCCATTCTTCTGGACACCTTCCTGAATCCAGAACAGCCCGGTTGCACATACCCAGAGTGCCAGAATCCCCCTTCGTTCCAACGCGGTCTCCCAGACACCCACCACAACACGCCCCTGGGATGCGACCACCCAAATCTGTCACAACTCAACGATACACTTTGCGCCGAAGTCCTCTACGGTTCCAGAACAGGAACATCCGCATCAGTGATCACCTTGTGTCAAGCACTCGGATCCCTCAGTTCCGGACGTTTGCAAGCTGTTTGGAGAAACATGTGCTATGTCATAAAAGCGCTAACGGTCCCACTTTTCGGAAAGTCGTCGGAATGCAGCGTTGGAGATACGAATCTATTTCCTGTCAGTCTTCGCCGTAA
The DNA here is from genome assembly GCF_037039965.1 of Doryrhamphus excisus. NCBI lineage: Eukaryota > Metazoa > Chordata > Actinopteri > Syngnathiformes > Syngnathidae > Doryrhamphus > Doryrhamphus excisus. The sequence continues at coordinate 27,235,045 of NC_136357.1, forward strand.
AGCCAGAGAAGCCCCAAACCTCCAAAGACTTGCTTGCGACTACAATAGCTGGCTAGAAAACCAAACGGTGGACGCGGTTCTAGTCTCGTTGTGCGGCGACAACGAACGGGAAGAGTTTGTCCGGCACGTGTGCGCGAATGCTTCGCTGATCAGGAAGTTGCTATCCGACCCGATGAACGGTTGGTTGTACGGATTCTGTGGAAATTCTTCAGAAAACTCCAGCTACCTAGTGAATCAGTTCTGCAGTTACGGACTTTGGTTAGATCGACCAACAGTCCCGATAGACTCGGACTTATTAGAGTTCTGCATTACCCGAGACGGTCCCAGACTTACAAAACTCATCTGCGAGCACATCGGTTTCTTCATGTTATTGTTCTCCAACCCTGAGAACGCGAGGTTGATGCCGAACTGTACAAATGCACCACAACCGCTACCGTTCCCTGGTCCGGATCCGCTAGAGTCTCGATCTTGTGTCTACTCAGAGTGGCGAGATGTGGTTCAGATTCCGAGTCATATTTTGGCAAAGTGCATTCGTGACAATCCGAGAGGTTTCGCCGAGAACGTATGCGCTAACAGAACCTTTCTCGAAAAACTGCTACTGAATCAAGACAACGCCTGGGTCGAGGATCACTGTAGTACCGTTTTGGCGTTCCCCCCTACTGTGACTCCAAAACCTTTTGGTATTTCAGACTGGTGCGACTACCATTCGTGGGAGAATCGGCAAGTGGACGATTCGGTGGTCGGACTTTGTTGGCAACATGATCAGCTGGCTTTTCAGAAGAACGTCTGCTGCAAGGCGGCTTTGTTTTATAAGCTCTTACAGAATCCCCAGAACCAATGGCTGAAATCGGTGTGTGCCGACAAGGAAATCCAGGTTCCAACTCAGGTGGGCATTTGATTTGGATCACATGAACTACATCATCATTATTATTATTAATGATTATAAGGGGTGTGTGATTATTAGATTATCTATTATAGGTAATATCTGTAATTATTATTTATTATATATCCATAATATTAATAATTAATTCCTAATTAAAATAATAAAAACTATTTATAAAAGTACATTTATATATATATATATATATATTTAATATTTTTAATTTATTTATTTACGAATTAATATTCTAATATTATGATATATAATTATTATTTATTATATATCTATTCATAATATTAATAATTGATTCCTAATTAAAATAAAAATAATACGTTTTTATAATATACATATATAATATATATTATAATATATAATGCATTATATACATAATATATATATATTTTTCAATATTTTTATAATTAATTCCTAATTAAAATAAAAAATGATAACAAATATTTATAAAACTATATATATATATATATATATATATATAGTTTTTTCCCAATATTTATTTACTTGTGTACTTATGTATATGTCTTTAATCTTTCAATAAAATACAGTAAAAATGGCATATTTCAGACTTAGACATGGTGATTAATCACGGTTAATTAATTTCAAAACTGATTAATCTTATTTTTTTAATATTAAAAAAATCATTTAACAGCCCTAGTAGTTGATTGAACTACAGTTCTGTCTTTAATCTTTCAATAAAATACAGTAAAAATGGCATATTTCAGACTTAGACATGGTGATTAATTACGGTTAATTTCAAAACTGTGATAATCTGAGTTTTTTTAAAAATATATATATAATTTAAAAATCATTTAATAGCCCTAGTAGTTGATAGAACTACAGTTCTGTCTTTAATCTTTCAATAAAATACAGTAAAAATAGCATATTTCAGACTTAGACATGGTGATTAATCACGGTTAATTAATTTCAAAACTGATTAACTGTGATTAATCTGATTTTTTAAAATTTAAAAATCATTTAATAGCCCTAGTAGTTGATAGAACTACAGTTTTTCATTTTAGCATAATGCATTCATGACATGTCAATTTAATCTTAGCTAATATGATAATAACATTGAAAATTTTAACCAAAAATGGAATAATCATAAATCGTTTCCAATTATTGTAATGAATGCCCCTTTCCGTATTATACTATACTGTAATGTAAACAATGAACTACATTTTTGATGTTTAATTTTTTTTTATTTTTTTTTACCTCAGGTGTGCAAGTATTCCGAGTGGACACGTCCCATCATTGTCGATATGACCGACTTGGCTCTCTGTGCCGAGAAGGACCCGATAAACTTCACCGCCAAAGTCTGCTCCAACACCACAGTCCTTCAGAACCTGATGACTAACCCGGACAACACTTGGTTAATAAACTACTGTGCAAACCATTCCAAATTGGGAGTGACTCCCGATGGGAATGATGGCGGAGGAGAGGGGACGGGATTCGACCCCGCGGAACAGTGCCGGTATTCCACCTGGAGTATCGTCCTTCCGGATGTAGCGCTCTTGACTCTCTGCTGGGAGAATGATCAGTCCAACTTTGTCTCGTCGATCTGCTCGAACCCTGGCCTTCTCTTCCTGTTGGCACACGAACCCTGGGGCACGTGGGTGGGCACCATGTGTGCCACCTATGCCAACTACACCACCGCTAAGAACCAAACCACCGAGGAGAACTTTTGCTTAGCCAAACACTTGATGAGCCAATTCAACTGGACCTGTTCTGTGGACTTCGCCCCCGCCTGCCAACCCGGTGCCAGCCAGGACATGGTCATGCACGTGATGATGCGCTGCTGGGCGGACGGCCTGAGGTCCAGGGTCGGGAATCTGGTGACTTCATCCGTAGCTACGGTGTTGGAACAAGCAGTCAGCACAACGGTTGTAGTCTTGCTAGCAATTGAGGAGATCCAGAATACGTCACTGCATGTCGCCAGGAACGTACGGACTACTGTGCTGGACTCTGTAGTTCGGTATCTCAAGAGGGAGACCAACTTCAACAAAAAGAGGGTCTTGCTGCAATGTTTTGGGGTAAGGCTGCAATTGTTTACTAACTGTAGATACAGTGGAACCCGCTGCAGAAGGCGCAAGGAGGCGCAGCGCAAGGAGGCGCAGCGCAAGGAGGCGCAGCGCAAGGAGGCGCAGCGCAAGGAGGCGCAGCGCAAGGAGGCGCAGCGCAAGGAGGCGCAGCGCAAGGAGGCGCAGCGCAAGGAGGCGCAGCGCAAGGAGGCGCAGCGCAAGGAGGCGCAGCGCAAGGAGGCGCAGCGCAAGGAGGCGCAGCGCAAGGAGGCGCAGCGCAAGGAGGCGCATTGTGGCCTCTGATGCCCAGTCACGCTCTTCTCTCCTCCCTCTTTGTCACTTGCACCGGTCGGAGGGAGGGAGGCGTGGGTGTGCGGACTGCACCGTTTACAAAAATTGCAAGGTGCGCTGGCCACACTCTGCGCGTATCTTTAAATGTTAGTTTATGTAAAACTATAAAAATTGGCTTTGTGTTTTTGAAGAGGAAAATGTTGATCCTCTCTGCCACATTGGGCTCTAATTTAATGGCGCACCACAAGGTGGCGCACCGCAAGGTGCCACAGTCCACACAGTGATAATTTGGTCCAGCGCACCTCTGTTCGTAGCCAATTTGGTAGACTGGATTGCGCCGAGATGGGTGAAGCGCATTGTGGCCTCTGATGCCTAGTCACGCTCTTCTCTCCTCCCTCTTTGTCACTTGCACCGGTCGGAGGGACGGAGGCGTGGGTGTGCGGACTGCGCCGTTTACAAAAATTGCAAGGTGCGCTGGCCACACTCTGCGCGTATCTTTAAATGTTAGTTTATGTAAAACTATAAAAATTGGCTTTGTGTTTTTGAAGAGGAAAATGTTGATCCTCTCTGCCACATTGGGCTCTAATTTAATGGCGCACCGCAAGGTGCCGCAGTCCACACAGTGATAATTTGGTCCAGCGCACCTCTGTTCGTAGCCAATTTGGTAGACTGGATTGCGCCGAGATGGGTGAAGCGCATTGTGGCCTCTGATGCCTAGTCACGCTCTTCTCTCCTCCCTCTTTGTCACTTGCACCGGTCGGAGGGACGGAGGTGTGGGTGCGCGGACTGTGCTGTTTACAAAAATTGCAAAATGCGCTGGCCACACTCTGTGCGCAACTTTAAATGTTAGTTTATGTAAAACTATAAAAATTGTTTTTGCGCAAGGTGGCGCGGCGCAAGGTGGCGCGGCGCAAGGTGGCGCGGCGCAAGGTGGCGCGGCGCAAGGTGGCGCGGCGCAAGGTGGCGCGGCGCAAGGTGGCGCGGCGCAAGGTGGCGCGGCGCAAGGTGGCGCGGCGCAAGGTGGCGTAAACCCTCTCATGCCTTCTCTCCTCCCTCTTTGCCACTTGCGCCAGTGGGAGGGACTGAGGCGTGGGTGCGCGGACTGCGCCGTTAAAAAAAATTGCTAAATGCGCTAGCCACATTTTAACTTAAAATGTTAATTTATGTAAAACTATAAAAATTTGTTTTTGATTTCCATTATTTCTTAAGGAAAATTAGATTTTGTTAGCATTCATTTTGGACATTTTAATAATTGATTTTAATAATAATGTCATTTACCTTTTGCAGACCGTACTAACCAGCTTGATGCCAACAGCACAGAACGCAAGCGGTGACCAATTCCTCATCATTAAGGTACATAATACGTCATAACCACAATTTACTGAGATTATGACACGTTTTCATTCGCAGGAGTACTTCCACATACCATCAAACAACCTGAAGTCGGTACTGAGTGCGCTCCACATCACCACCGTGCGCATGATCCTTCAATACTATACAAGACACAAGGATACACTGCAGGTGAAAAAAGGTGCAATCGAACACGGGGGTTTGTCACCGTCGTCCGCATTTCTCACTTTCTGCTCTTGCTTGTTTTGCCAGTTGGCGGATAACTACCTGGCAACCTTAACGTCCGTGCTGTTCCAGAACCACCTGGCCAAGGATGGAAGTCTTTTTTCCGAGATGGCCCCCCTTTTGGAGGCGGCCAGTCCAGCTGACATTCAGAGTTTGCCTTCCCTGCAAAGCAACCTCGATGTGTATGAAGTTGTATCAGTAACGCTACTAATGTGCTAATAACAACAATAATCACATTGATATGGCACATATTAATTTACGCTATATTACTTATGTGCATGCACATTGTATTATTCCTCACTCTTACGTATTATTTATTATTATTATATCTTTATTCTGTCGAAACTAATACAGAAAAGACAATGCGTCTTTATTCGTAGTTCATTTATTAAAGTTATTATATTATATTTATTTAATGAATTCAATAAATTTATGGATTATTGAAAATAATTTAATTAAAATGTGATAATAATTATTATTAATGAACATAGGGGTGTGTGATTATTATATTATCTATTATAGGTAATATCAATAATATCTTAAATTATTATTTATTATATATCTATTCATAATATTAATAATTAATTCCTAATTAAATAAAAAATAATAACAAATATTCATAAAACTACATTTATATATATATTTTTTAAAAAATATTTTTTATTTACTTATATATATATTCAGGAAACTGATAGAAGTTACTATCCGATTACGATAAATTCATTTGGAGTCGCTAATTAACCTAGCATGTTTTTGGAATGTGGGAGGAAACCCGGAGTACCCGGAGAAAACCCACGGGGAGAACATGCAAACTCCACACAGAAATGGCTGAGGGTGGAATTGAACTGGGGTCTCCTAGCTCTGAGTCCTGCGTGCTAACCACTTAATCGCCGTGCAGCCATCTTTCAATAAAATACAGTAAAAATGGCATATTTCAGACTTAGACATGGTGATTAATCACAGTTAATTAATTTCAAAACTGATTAATCTGATTTTAAAAAATATTTTAAAAAAATCATTTAATAGCCCTAGTAGTTGATAGAACTACAGTTCTGTCTTTAATCTTTCAATAAAATACAGTAAAAATGACATATTTCAGACTTAGACATGGTGATTAATCACGGGTAATTAATTTCAACACTGTGATTAACTGTGATTAATCTGATTTTCAACAAAAATATTTTTAAAAAATCATTTAATAGCCCTAGTAGTTGATAGAACTACAGTTCTGTCTTTAATCTTTCAATAAAATACAGTAAAAATGGCATATTTTAGACTTAGATATGGTGATCAATCCCGGTTAATTAATTTCAAAACTGTGATTAACCTGATTTTAAAAAATATATATTTTTAAAAAATCAAAATATATATATTTTAAAAATCATTTAATAGCCCTAGTAGTTGATAGAACTACAGTTCTGTTTTTAATCTTTCAATAAAATACAGTAAAAATGGCATATTTCAGACTTAGACATGGTGATTAATCACGGTTAATTAATTTCAAAACTGATTAATCTGATTTTTTTTAAAATATATTTAAAAAATCATTTAATAGCCCTAGTAGTTGATAGAACTACAGTTCTGTCTTTAATCTTTCAATAAAATACAGTAAAAATGGCATATTTCAGACTTAGACATGGTGATTAATCATGGCAAATTAATTTCAAAACTGATTAACTGTGATTAATCTGATTAATTTTTAAAAAATAATAATTTAATAGCCCTAGTAGTTGATAGAACTACAGTTTTTCATTTTAGCATAATGCATTCATGACATGTCAATTTAATCTTAGCTAATATGATAATAACATTGAAAATTTCAACCAAAAATGTAATAATCATAAATCGTTTCCAATTATTATAATGAATGCCCCTTTCCGTACTATACTATACTATACTGTAATGTAAACAATGATGTATTTGGATCTGCTTCCAAGGATGGAAACCATCAACCGAAACCTGGACCGCCTGTCTCCGGATCAGCGGCGTGCCTTCGGATCGTGGTACAGCAAAGCTCTGCCCGCCTCCGACATCACCGGAGGCCCCGACTCGCTCATCGGGGACATTGGAAACGTGATCACGTACCTGCCCTTCCACAGCTTCCAACACCTCTCACCTGCTCAGGTAACAATCCTCTTGATCTGTGACACCGGGCCGGGGGGGGGGCGGAACAGGACACTGTCACTTCGATTTGTCTCAGGACACAGAAGACCTGTCACAGACTGGACCACCTTTTGTTTGCGCCAGCGGCTTATGATGAATAAATAAAGATAAGGACGGGTGCTGGTTCCAAAATGAGTCCACAGCTCCACCGTTTTTTTTAGACTGGAAGCCGACTTACCGGGAAATAAATCACATTTGTGCAAAAAGTCATTAGAGTAACCCCGGTTAGCAAAACACGGTTAGCAAAAGGCGTCTTGGTTCCGTGCTTGGTTCCGAGTGGGAGGCCGGACAGGAAGTGATGTTACAGATTATTGTGCATGTTAGGCGATCATTCGTACCTTCAATGAAAGCCTGTTGTTTTGGCGAGCAGGTCTGGTGCTTGTGCGTCTCACCCAATATTACCGGTGTAGAAGACTACATATCATCACAACGACTTCTGAAACAACTCGTATTTGTATTTTTGTTCAATTAGTTCAATTTATTATAAGTATATTAATAAAAATTATAATTTGAAATATTATTATAAAATCATATTAATAAAATATTGGTCTTTTTATGTTACTATTATATTATTATTCTTTTTATATTCCTGTTCTAATTTTGTAATATAATTTTAAATTATTCTTATTTAATATTTTATCATTATACAGTTATTTTAATAACATATTATTAAAAAATATTAATTCATTCATTTTCTACCGTTTATTTTAATTATATTTTATTATTATAAAATGCTATATTAAATATCGCATTAATATTTTTATGTAATTGTATATTGTTTTGTAATATAATTATAAATTATTATTTTATTATAATTATAGTAATAAAAGTAATAATTTGAAATAATATTATAAAATTATATTAATAAAATATTGGTCCTTTTATGTTACTATTGTGTTATTATTCCTTTTATATTCCTGTTCTAATTTTATAATATAGTTTTAAATTATTCTTATTTAATATTTTATCATTATACAGTTATTTTAATAACATTATTAAAAAATATTAATTCATTCATTTTCTACTATTTATTTTCATTATATTTTATTATTATAAAATGCTATTTTATATTACAATAATTATATTAAATATCCCATTAATATTTTTATGTGATTGTATATTGTTGTTTGTAATATAATTATAAATTATTATTTTATTATAATTATAGTAATAAAAGTAATAATTTCAAATAATATTATAAAATTATATTAATAAAATATTGGTCCTTTTATGTTACTATTGTGTTATTATTCCTTTTATATTCCTGTTCTAATTTTATAATATAGTTTTAAAATTATACAGTTATTTTAATAACATATTATTTAAAATATTAATTCATTCATTTTCTACTGTTTTAATTATATTTTATTATTATAAAATGCTATTTTATATTACAAGAATTATATTAAATATTGCATTATTTTCATGTTATTGTATATTGTTGTTTTGTAATATAATTATAAATTATTATTTTATTATAATTATAGTAATAAAAGTAATAATTTGAAATAATATCATAAAATTATATTAATAAAATATTGGTCATTTTATGTTACTATTGTGTTATTATTTTTTTTATATTGTATTCTAATTTGATAATATAAATTTGAATTATTCTTATTTAATAATCATATTTTATTATGATAGTTATTTTAATTAACAATACTATCCAAGAGTAGTTTGTAAAATAAATTACCCGCAAAAAATGTGACTTATGTATGTTTTTTTCTACTTAATTATGCATTTTTGGCATAATATAATATTCTGGTTTTTTTTCTTTTTTTTTCTTTTTGACTTTTTTTCTCGTAAAGTAATTACTGATTTTTCCATTTTTTTCCTCATCATCCCTTTAGCTTTTAGCCGGACTGGATGTACTCCGTCGAAACAGTTTGAGTTCCTTGAAGCAGGAATTTGTGGCCCGGAGCATCACGGTCACCTTCAGGAACTTGACTGCTCAGGACTTCATCAGGTCAGACTCCACTTGCATACCGTATACAAGTTGGACACAATTTAGCTGCTATTAATCATCGATTAATTAATTAGTCGATAATTTTGACATAAAAAAAAAAGTATATCATTATGATTATCATTCAAGGATCACGTGTCGTACCACATATTGCGCAACTGCAGGGTCTTGAGACACATGCTAACTCGCAAACTAGAGAGCTAGCGACCTAAACGGTAGCCTTCCAAGTTTATTTCCTTTAAACTTAAATCACCAAAAACTTACCACTTCCACACTTATAGGGAGGATAACTATTAACAGTTATTTAACCTTTAACATGAACATTAATCAAACGTAATAATTTTACGTTTGGCCACATTTGGCCCACGGGCCGCGTGTTTGAGACCCCTGGTATACAAGTTGGACACAATTTAGCTGCTATTAATCATCGATTAATTAATTAGTAGATAATTTTGACATTAAAAAAAAAGTATATCATTATGATTATCATTCAAGGATCACGTGTCGTACCACATATTGCGCAACTGCAGGGTCTCGAGACACATGCTAACTCGCAAACTAGAGAGCTAGCGACCTAAACGGTAGCCTTCCAAGTTTATTTCCTTTAAACTTAAATCGCCAAAAACTTACCACTTCCACACTTATAGGGAGGATAACTATTAACAGTTATTTAACCTTTAACATGAACATTAATCAAACGTAATAGTTTTAAGTTTGGCCACATTTGGCCCACGGGCCACATGTTTGAGACCCCTGGTATACAAGTTGGACACAATTTAGCTGCTATTAATCATTGATTAATTAATTAGTAGATAATTTTGACATTAAAAAAAAAGTATATCATTATGATTATCATTCAAGGATCACGTGTCGTACCACATATTGCGCAACTGCAGGGTCTCGAGACACATGCTAACTCACAAACTAGAGAGCTAGCGACCTAAACGGTAGCCTTCAAGTTATTTCCTTTAAACTTAAATAGCCAAAAACTTACCACTTCCACACTTATAGGGAGGATAATTATTACCAGTTATTTAACCTTTAACATGAACATTAATCAAACGTAATCGTTTTACGTTTGGCCACATTTGGCTCGCGGGCCGCGTGTTTGGTATACAAGTTTGACACAATTTAGCTGCTATTAATCATCGATTAATTAATTAGTTGATAATTTTGACTTTATAAAAAAGTATATCATTATGATTATCATTCAAGGATCACATGTCATACCATATTTGAGCCACTAGATGGTACTAAAGTGAAGCATACTACTATTGGTGGATAAAACAGAGATACACTACCAACGTATAATGCAGAATATTAATAAACTAACGTGTATGGGAGGTCTAATGGTGCTTTTCCAGCTATTTACAAAAACAGCAAAGCATGCTGGGAAACTTGCTGTTTTTGTTCTCTTAGGTTGGGCAACCTCTCGTGCCTGGCAGAGCCAAGCGACCTCCTGGCGTACAAAGGCAGCGACGCCTTCGCCGTCATCTGGGACGTCATCATGAACTGCACCCGTGACGGACTCAGCCTGCCCAGTCACCTGGTAGGAACCTGCGCGGTGTCCATGTGGGTTTTCTATATAAACGGGGGTTCCAACATCAAGTTGACTCCGGCGTTCCACTTCCCAGACTTCCGGTCTTTTACTGAACAGCACCGAGTTGACCGTCCCATCCTCGCTGAGTCCAGACAAACTGGCGGCAGTCGCCCATCTCCTGCCCTCCCTGGGGGCCACGTTCCTGCTGGGACTCACCCCGTCGCAGCTTCTTGAAGCCCTCCCCGCCCTCAACGCGGTGTCCTTCAGTCCCGTACAGGTAGTACGCGCCACCTGCGGGGAGGGGTCACCGCTCCTGACCTCTGAGGAGGGGGGGCGGGGGGGGGGGCTTTTGGGTTTACGACCCAGTCTCACAGCTGTCGTCGTGTCCGTGTACTCGGACAATACTAGTAGTAGTAGTAATACTTATATGAACAGCATTACTACATAGGAATACAACATTATAACTAGAAAACAATCATCAATTAAATTCATAATAATTCATTCATAACTATTTTATGAACCATATATTATTAAAAATATACATATTTATTATACATATTTGATTATTAATACATATGAATAAAATGACTCATTGTTTTATTAATATAATTCAAAAATTATTATTTTAATTATATTTTATTATAAAATAATACTATTTTATATTACAATAAATTATATGAAATATTGCATTCATCTTTTTTATATAATTGTATATTATTGTATTGTAATATAATTATATATTAGTATTTCATTATATTTTATCATCATTATATTAATAAAAATAATTTATAATTTATTATAGAATAATATTATGATAAAATTATATTCATAAAATATTGGTCCTTTTAAATTACTATTCTAATTTTATAATATATTATTTATTATTCTTATTTAATATTTTATCATTATACAGTTATTTTAATAACATATTTTAACTATATTTTATTACTATAAAATACTATTTTATATTATAATAAATATTGCCTTGATTTTTTTATAATTGTATGTTATTGTTTTGTAATATAATTATAAATTAGTATTTCATTATATTTATTAGAATTATATTAATAAAAATAATAATTTATTATAGAATAATATTTGGATAAAATTATATTCATAAAATATTGGTCCTTTTATATTACTATTCTAATTTTATAATATAATTTTTTATTATTCTTATTTAATAATATTTTATCATTATACAGTTATTTTAATAACATATTTTAACTATATTTTATTACTATAAAATACTATTTTATATTATAATAAATATTGCCTTGATTTTTATAATTGTATGTTATTGTTTTGTAATGTAATTATAAATTAGTATTTCATTATATTTTATTATAATTATATTAATAAAAAATAATAATTTATTATAGAATATTATTATGATAAAATTATATTCATAAAATATTGGTCCTTTTATATTACTATTCTAATTTTATAATTAAATTTTTTATTATTCTTATTTAATAATATGTTATCTTTATACAGTTATTTTAATATCATATTTAAAAATAATAATTCATTAATTTTCTACTGCGTATTTTAATTATCATAAAATACTATTTTATATTATAATAAATTATAATAAATATTGCATTGATTTTTTTAATAATTGTATATTATTGTTTTGTAATATAATTATAAATTAGTATTTCATTATATTTTATTATAATTATATTAATAATACAATAATTTGAAACAATATTATTACCGAATGATATTAATAAAATATTGGTCCTTTTTATGTAACTATTGTTATTATTCCTTTTATATTCCTATTCTGATTTGATAATATAATTTTGAATTATTCTTATTTAATAATCATATGTTATCACGATGCAGTTATTTTAATGAACAGTAATGGTGGTTCTGTGTGCTTCTCAGGCTTCCATCATTGTTGACAAGTTGTCATCCATCAACATCGTAAGTTTGTTTTTTTTTTGCCACATGAAAATTGCGGCGCAGAGCTGACCTCTGACCTCTGTGACCTCCCCCCCAGCTGAGCCCCTTAGGCCGCCTGCAGGAGCTCGGCTCGCTCACCGTGGGAGTGAAGACGGAGACGTTGCTGATGCTGACGTCTGACAGGCTGCTGGCATCCCTCCCCGACATGGCCCAACACGCCGCCGGCCTCCGTCCACCGCAAGCTAACGCCATCGCCACCAAACTTTGGGTATTCGCCATTAGAGCGGATGGTTTTTTTTTTTTTAATTCGACTTTTTATGTAAATTCATACTTTATATTTCTTCTCGCCAGGGTTTTCCAGAGGTCGTCTCCTGGTTGGATGACGTGGAACCTCTGCTTTGTTGCACGCCTCTGCTCAGCATCCTGCCCAGGATTCAGACGCTGGCCGATCGCGTCTCCGCCGCATCCGCTAAACCTTGGAACACGCAGCAGGTATCACAGACGCTATGCTATGCTATGCTATGCTATGCTATGCTATGCTATGCTATGCTATGCTATGCTATGCTATGCTATGCTATGCTATGCTATGCTATGCTATGCTATGCTACAGGGGTCTCAAACTCAATTTACCTGGGGGCCACCGGAGCTAGGGTCTGCGTGAAGCCGGGCCGCATCAAAAAAACAATACACATTTATTAAAAAAAAAAATTTTTAATCTCATAAAAAATTCCACTATTCTCAAATATCTTAATTTTTATTTTTCTATACACAAAATAAGATAAAAAAAAAACAAAAAAATAAGAATAAAGACAATAAATCAATCAATCAGTAATAAATAAGTCATAATATTACAAGAATAAAGTCAAAATATTATGGGAATTAAGTCATAATTATGAGAAGAAAATTTACAAGAAACATTCCACTGTTCTGAAATATCTTAATTTTTATTTTTCTATACACAAAATAAGATAAAAAAAACAAAAAAAATAAGAATAAAGACAATAAATCAATCAATCAGTAGTAAATAAGTCATAATATTACAAGAATAAAGTCAAAATATTATGGGAATTAAGTCATAATTATGAGAAGAAAATTTACAACATTCCACTGTTCTGAAATATCTTAATTTTTTTTCTATACACAAAATAAGATAAAATAAATAAATAAACAAATTAAGAATAAAGCCAATAAATCAATCAATCAGTAATAAATAAGTAATACAAAAAATAATTAGTCTCGTAAATTTATGACATTATTAAATTAATTAAGACTATTTTTGTATATTTACAAATTTGTACAATATTCTAGTAAATGTACAAAAAAACAATAATAATAAAAATTGTACATTTACAAATTTTTACAATCTTCTCATAAATGTACAAAAAATAATTAGTCTCGTAAATTTATGACATTATTAAATTAATTACGACTTTATTTTTTGTATATTTACAAATTTGTACAATATTCTTGCAAATGTACAAAAAAACAATAATAATAAAAATTGTACATTTACAAATTTTTACAATCTTCTCATAAATGTACAAAAAATAATTTAAAAAAATTTACATTTACAAATTTATACAATATTCTTATAAATGTACAAAAAATAAAGTCATAATTTATGAAAATAAAGTTGTAAACTTCCAAGAAAAAAGTCCAAATTTTCACATTACAACAATTAATTTGTACATTCACCAGAAAAAGTCCTAAATTTCAAAGAAAACGTAGTATAATTACGAGAAAAAAGTTGCACATTTATGAGAAAAAAAAGCGTAAAATTTATTTAAAAAAAAAAGTCCAAAATGTACAATCATACAGTCGTAATATTATGCGAATGAAGATTTAACTTTATGAGAAAAAAAAAGTCTCAAATTTACGATACACAAATTTGTAATTTTGAGTGAATAAGGTCATAAATTTATAAGACAAAAAAAGTCATAATATTATGACAATAAAGTTGTAAATTTAAGAGAAAAAAAAGTCATTAATTTTACAAGACACAAAGTCGTAATATTGTGTGAATTATGTCATACATGTACAAGACAAAAAGTTGTAATATTATGACAATAAAGTTGTGAATTTATGAGGAAAAAAAATCCTAAATTCATGAGACACAAAGTCGTAATATTACGAGAATAAAGTCATAAATTTACAAGACAAAAAGTAATAATATTATGAAAATAAAGTTGGAACTTTATTAGAAAAAGAAGTCCTAAATGTATGCTATGTATACTAGATTATATTTAGTAAATATTTATTTCTGGTCTTATTGGACATTTTTGGAAACTGATATGATTTTTAATATTTCTGCAGGCCAAAGCGATATTCAAAGTGGTTCTGGATCTTAACCCTTACCTGGTACAGGAGGATTTCCTGTAAGTACAACTTTTCATCAGAGAGAATCACAACACATGACACATTCCTAATTTAGTACATGACAGTGGTGTCCAAAGTGTGGCCAGGGGGCCTGCGTCTGTTTTTTTTTTTACTGGGCCAAAATATAATTTTATATAATTTCTGGAAAAATAATTTTACAGATGATTTAAGAACAAATGCATGACGAATGCTTGTCAACCCATTGGAAAATCATCTTACAAAGAACCCTAAAATCATCACACTGCAACTTAACACTGAAAATGGAGCAAAGAAATATACAAAACAAGCACCAATATGAGGTTAAAATAAAAAAATATATATATAACATTTTTCCCATAATGTGTTTTGACCTTGCAAAGCATGTCATTGGGGCGCTGCAGTGATGTCAGTCTCCCTCTGTTTTTTTTTATTATTTTTTAATAATAATAATATTTTTTTAAATTATTATTTAATTATCTATTTCCACATTCTTCTTGTCAATTTCCAATTTTTACTTTTTTTTTTATTTTTTAAATGTTTTACAGTTTTTGTAAAATCGCTGCTGATTTCTATATTTTTGTTTTTTTTAATTTCACAAATATTTCAACTTTCCTTTTAAGTAATCTTTTTTACAACTATTTTAAGTTTTATGTTTTGTCCCAGCAAAGCATTTCATTGGTTATTCCTGCCGGGGCGCTGCAATGATGTCAGCCTCTTTCTGTTTTTTTAAATTTATTTTTTAATAATAATTATATATATTTTAATTATTATTTAATGATCTATTTCCACATTCTTCTTGTCAATTTCCAATTTTTACTTTAGTTGTATAATATTCTTACGATTTTTGTAAAATTGCTTTCTATATTTCTATATTTTTGTTTTTTTTTTTAATTTCCCTAAATATTTCAACTTATTCCTGCCGGGGCGCCGCATTGACGTCAGCCTCTTTCTGTGCTCTGGGTTCCACGTGGTGGACAGAGGCAGCCATCTATCAATTTTCTATTTCTATACAAAATGCATTATGGGAAAACATTCATATTTATAGTTTCATTGTATATTTCTTACCTAACTTTTGAGTGTTAAGTTGCTGTGTGATGATTTTAGCATTCTTTATAAGATGATACCGTGAGTCGGACAGTTAATTTCAGTAATGACTTCTTCTCTGGGTCAGAATAAAATATTTTTTATGAAAACTTATGTCTTTTTATATGATGTTTATGATCAGGAGTCTTGGGATGCTGGGACTGGGAGTGAGCTGCCAGGTATTACAGCAGCATCTCAGGGCCTACACGTCGCCCGATTCGGTGAGGAGAATCCTGGCTCTCCTCAGACAGCAACCCAGCCCTCTGCACACCTCTCTGGTAAAAAAAAACGGAACCTATCACGCTAATGGGATTTACTGTAGAAGAAATTTTAATATTTGCTTTTTTTGCGTCCTGATGCAGAAAAGGTGTGTGATCGAGGAGCTGTATCAGTTTGAGTTCTTCTCCGAACTCTTTGAAGACCTCGGAGTCGAGATTGCTTTGTCCATGCCGTAAGTGCGACGCTTCCGTTTTGAATTTGATTGCGTGCGACTGCTAAATATAACACCCCATGTTGACAATTCTGTGGTACAGGAAGTCGACATCAACAATAAGTTCCAGCCATTCATCATTTCTAATACTTTAGCAGCAATTTTACAATTTTAGCAATAGTCAGAATATTATTATACAAATAAAGTCAAAATTACAAGAAGGAAATTGATTTAAAAAAATAATAAAAAAAATAAAAAAAATACGAGGGAGACTGATATCATTGCAGCACCCCAATGACATGCTCTGCAGGGTCAAAACCCAATGAAGTATTTTTAGGGAACATTAGGTTGTGGAAGAAGTTATAATGTTATAAAGTTATAATATTCCGAAAAGAAATTTAACAAAGATTACTTAAAAAGAAAGTTTAAATATTTGAGAAATTTAAAAAAATGTAGAAATCAGCAGCAATTTTGCAAAAATAGTCAGAATATTATACAAATAAAGTCAAAATTACAAGAAGGAAATTGACAAGAATGTGGAAATAGTTATAAATAGAAGATATAGAAATAGTAATTAAAAAAAAAACAAAAAAACCGAGGGAGACTGATATCATTGCAGCGCCCCATATTTTTTTTTATTTTAAATTTTCATAAAAATGTTATTATTTGTGGGTGTCAGGAACAGATTAATTGGATTAGAAACTGCTTCAGTTTTTTTATGAAAATAATTGTAAATGTTGTAATATAATGTTGAAATATTTAGGAAATTAAAAAAAATGTAGAAATCAGCAGCAATTTTACAAAAATAGTCAGAATATTATACAAATAAAGTCAAAATTACAAGAAGGAAATTGACAAGAATGTGGAAATAGTTATAAATAGAACTTATAGAAATAGTAATAAAAAAAACAAAAAAACTGAGGGAGACTGATATCATCGCAGCGCACCAATGACATGCTTTTCAAGGAATTTTTTTTAATTTTAAATTTTCATAAAAATTTTATTATTTGTGGGTGTCAGGAACAGATTAATTGAATAATTTTTTTATGAACCTTTATAGAAAATTAACAACAAAAACATTACAAATAAGCATTACATTGAAATACCAGTTGATGTGTTTTCAGGGTGAGCACCATTAAAAAGTTCCCTTCCGACATGATGGACACTTTGCGGCGAATGATTGTCCAGGACTCCGCCCCCTTTTTCATCATGTCCAGAACCGAACAGGA